>NW_025792030.1:0-3558 GCF_021613505.1 Equus quagga | reverse complement strand
GGGACTCTAGCTAATTAGTTATACATTAGACCTTTTGTAGTCCTCAGATAGGACCCTGAGAGTCTCTTTTCTTTTTTAAATTTATTTTTTATTTATTTTTCTGAGGAAGAGTGGCCCTGAGCTAATGTCTGTGCCATTCTTTCTCTATTTTGTATGTGGGATGCTGCCACAGCATGGCTTGATGATGGCGTTGTAAGTCCACATGCGGGGTCTGAACTCATGAACCCTGAGCCGCTGAAGCAGAGTATGTGAACTTAACCACTACACCACCAGGCTGGCCCCTCTTTACTTTTTTTTTAATTCTGTCTTTTTCCTTAGATTCTTTTTGTTAGATGACTGCTGTTGATCTGTCCTCAAACTCACTGATTCTTTACTTTGCCATTTCCATTTTGTTATTAAGCCCCTTTTTTTATTCTAAATATTTTATCTTTTGTTTCTGACATTAACATTTGGCTTTTTAAAAAATAATGTTTATTTCTTTGCTGAAATTTATTATTTTTTTTTCCATTTGTTTCAAACATATTTTCTCTACTTCACTTAATATTGTTGTAACAGCTACTCTGTGGTTCTTTTAAAATAATTCCATAATTTTGACCATCATGTTTGCCATACATCTTTTTGCTTGAGATTTGGACACGGTTTTCTGACTCTTCCTAACTCAAGTAATTTTGGTCATTTTGAATCTTATGTTGTGTGGTCTCTGGATTTTGTTGTGTTGCTTTAAATATTGTTGGTGTTTTCATTTTAGCAGGCGGATGACTTGACTACTACCACATTGTTATCTGTCATGTCTGCAGTAGTCAGCCACTCCTCTCTCATTCCTGGTGTTTAATTGCAATCTGCTTTCACTCTTGTTCATACATGGTTTATGTTTTCTGGGTTTATTCATAGATTCAGGTGTTCCTTTAGCTCTCTCCTTTATGTTATTTACTTCTTACTCTTCTGTGGCTATCATTGCATTCGGACACTTTCCCTCTGATCCAGAAGTACAACTGGTTTTTCCCTTGTGATTTAGCTGCCTGTCTTTCCTCAGTGGTCTCCGACCCTGGATATCCTCTGGGTAAAGCCTCCCAAAAGGGGAGGCGTGCTGGATTACCTTTTGACATTTCCTTGCTTTGGGCCTTGACTCCACACTAAAAACTTCCAGCTTTTGTTTAGTCTCCAGAGCCATCACATGGTAATTTTTTTAGTATTTTATCCAGACTTCGTAGCTGTTATTTGTGAGAGGTTTGGTTTGTTAGAAGCTTAGTATTTTGTACCAGAGGTATATGAAGTGAAAAAAAAAAAACCAAACCTCTTTTTTTTTTTTCTCCAAATTGAGGAAGATCAGCCCTGAGCTAACATCTGCTGCCAATCCTCCTCTTTGTGCTGAGGAAGACTGGCCCTGAGCTAACATCTGTGCCCATCTTCCTCCACTTTATATGTGGGACACCTACCACAGCATGGCTTTTGCCAAGCGGTGCCATATTTGCACCCATGATCCAAACTGGCAAACCCTGGGCCGCCAAAGCAGAACGTGCACAGTTAACTGCTGCACCACCAGGCCAGCCCCCAAACCTCTTTAAAAATAGTTCTAAATTTTGTTGTCAAGGCATTATATGCTCGTTGCAGGAAATTGAGAGGAATTAATAAATTCTAACGAATCTGAAAAAAAATTACCCGTATCCACTTTAATATTTTGATTTTGGGGGGGGGTATTACATAACTGAATGTGCTATACATAATATTTTAAAATCTGCTTTTGGTTAAAATCATGTGAGAAGTGTTTTTCTTTGTCATTAGATATCCTTGGTAGATATTTTGATGGCAGTATAATACTTCGTATGCATGCATATGTTGGTTTATATGACCATTTTGTAATGCTTCTTACGTTGGTTGTTCACAGTTTTTTACTTTTATGTATGACCCTGTGGTGGACATCTTTTTGTATACATCATTGCAACCTTTTCATATTATTTTCTTAGGACAGACCCCTAGAAGTAGACATACTGGGTTTCAAAGTGAATGATGAGGTTTTAAAGTTGTTCTTAGATACAACTGAATTGCTTTTCAGAAAGTCTGACCCATTTGACACTTGTGAGTGGTGTCCAGCTTACTGCACCTTCTAACCATTAGCATTAGATTTTTGGTATTTTCTCATTTAATGGATGGAAACTCTCATAATCTGCTATTGGCAGCTTTTGATTAACTATTTTGGCCAAACTTCTTTATCTAATTTTTAAAAATTTACATCTCTCTGTTTTAAAATGATCCATTCATGTTCTATGCCTATTAAATGTATGTTTCAGTCTATTGTTTAAATAACTGCTTTTAAAACTACTTTAATGGTAGATGAGACAGAACCTAATTTTGTACCTGTAATCCTATTAACTATGAAAACAGTTTTTTAGTATACCATTTCTTTTTGAGTCTCTCTCTGTATATCTTCATGTTTGCCTCTCCCCTTCCTTAGATTGACTCCTTCGGCTTTCCGTTTTCCTCTTGCGTAGGGGTGGGACTTCCGGTGTTATCTCCGGAAGACGACGAGCCGGAGGAGTCCGTTAGAGGGGCCAGTAGGAGAGGAGCGATTCTGTCGGCAAACGGGTAAGTTATGCTCGGGCCGGGCAGCTGGGCGCCGGGAGTCCCGCCAGGGCCCTCCGCTCTTCCTCCTCCCTCCTCCCCCCGCCTCCGCCCCTCCCCGCTCGCCGGTCCCTCCCGACGCCGCCCAGACTCGCCCGACACCCGCCCGCCGCCCGCGCGGCGTCGCAGCCGCCCTGCCCCCGCCGTCACCTGCTCGCTCCGCGAGCCGTGCTCCCGGGGACCCGGCGGGCCTCCGTTTCCCCGCGGGCCCGGGCTCTCGGCGCGGGAGCGGCGCCCCGGGCGCCCCACGCACCCCTGCACGCAGGCGGGGCGCTTCCGACCGCCTGGCTTCTCCGACTGGAACGCGGGCGCCGAGGCGGGGAGCTGCCCGGTGTGGGTTTCTAGTCCGGGCGGTGGTGTCCGTGGCTGCCCGCCCACTCCCTGTTTTCCCCAGTGCCCCGATGCGCTGCTGCCAGCCGCGCCTCCTTCGGTTGAGGATGCTGGTGCCCGAGAGCACCACGCCTGGAAGTGGACGGTCCTGGCCACTCAGGGTCCAGCTGCTCTCAGCAACTAGCGGGAGACCCCAGGCTGCCGCACGCCGCTGTTGGCAGCAGCGGGATCGTCCCTGGAGATAGCCACCTGTTCCTAGTGGGCGAGCACGGCCTGAGTGTGCGTGCCCGCTTTCTGGAGCTTAGTCGGGGGGAGGTGGGTGCCAGGAGCTGCTGACCCCTGCGGTTGCGTTGAGTTTTGAATGGCCTGTTCATTGGGTTGGGGGGTTCTGGACTAGGACATCTTGGCAGGGTTGGCATCTGTGGACACATATGTAGGATTATTTTCTAGGTAATCATAGCCCGAATGGTGATTGTGTCGGGACTTTACAGTCCGTGCCGGTGGAACTAGTTACAGTATGCACCTGGTTTGCGGTGAAGCGTTAGTCCAGATGCAGCACTGCCTGGGGAAGGTCACTAACACGTATTGATTAGAACATCGTTAGGAGAG
>NW_025792029.1:0-1789 GCF_021613505.1 Equus quagga | reverse complement strand
CTCCTTTGTCAAAGATAAGCTGTCCATAGATGTGTGGTTTTATTTCTGGGCTTTCAAATTTGTTCCATTGATCTGTGCACCTGTTTTTGTACCAGTACCATGCCTTGGCCTTCTCCCGGCCCACAGGGTGGCCAGTGTTTCTGCGGAGCAGGGGGCGACGATGCCTCTGGATGCCAGGGTTTGTAGAGTGCAGCCGGCCTTCTCCCCTCAGGTGATGAGTTTGACTCGAGCCTCCACAACTAGTGTCCCTGCGCAGAGTTGGCTGAGTAGCGCGGCACTTGTGCGAGCAAGCACTTAGGCTGGTGCCCCAGAAGGCGTGAGCCCCACGCCTCTTTGGCTGTTTTCCCAGACTCGGGAGAGCATCCTGGGCTGAGGGCCTCCCCGATCGGGGAGACGCGGCCCGCTGGCTCAGGAAAGCCAGGCCGGCGCTTTCACGAGACACCGCCTGAGGTCTCCTGGCAGATTGCTCTTCCCGTCTGCCGTTGTCACGCTGAGGGTGTGGAGGTCCCTGGGCTGGGACTGGACACTGGATTCCCAAGGGTCGAGTGGGGATCTGCTTAGTGTGACTGGCCCCGTGTGAATTTCCTTCCAGGCCAACACACCGATCCGGAGGACGACGGGGGCGTCCAAGACGGCCTGTGTTGCAGGTAACTCGGAAGAATCCCGGGACTCCATTGGAAGGGGCCATCTGGGCATCTCCGATCGAGGGAATTCAGCGAGCGCTGACTATCCCCGTTTCCCCCACGCACGCAACTGCCAAGCGTCCCTTTCCCAGAGTGCTCTGTGTTTCTCACCGTGGTCCTCAGATGGGCCAATTCCGTGATCTCGCTCCAGTGTGGTCACATGCAGTCAGATGCCGGAGGTGTGCTCATCTGTCAGCGGATGGCGTGCACTCTCCCGTTCTCTCTTTTTTCTGTCACCCAGCGGAGAACGCATGTCTGCCTCTGCCCGGTTGCTGTTCCCACGGTGGCAGCTATTTCCTGGCCAAGACAGTCATTCGTGACCAAAGTCTGCATCATGCCCCAGTAGGGAGAGAAGCAGACCTTGCAGCTTCCAGATTTCTAGGAGTCGACAGTGGTGCCAGAGCCAGGCAGGGTTCACTTGGCAGCTGTCTGTCCATTTTCACATTTCATTTTTATTTTCTCTTTCTGTCTCTCAGATACCAAGATCTCTGGAACTAAGGAAAGATATTACTGATTTGAAAGAAACCACATCACAAAAAGTACCATTTTCACTTGATGAAAAAATTCTAAAACAGCAAATCAATTTAAAACCCAAACAGAACAGTGATGGGATCCTATGCTGAAGATCAACATCACAACCACAAAGCACTCCCCAAGGTTTTTACTGCAAAGGCTGGTTTGACGGGAAAAATCCCAGCCCTTCGGCCTCCAACTGCACTAAGTCACTGAGGAGACCCACACACGGTTATGAGAGACCTTAACCCTTGCTGCTCTCAGTTCCCATCCTGCACATCAGCGGAATCAGGAGCAACTGGCAGAAGACAACATGACAGACCGGGCGTTCTGTGCCACCAGCTGGGCTGTGCGAGGAGCAGACAGCACTAACTATGCAGTGCTCTTGCTGACAACGTTTAGCCTGAATTCAGTCACGAGGTAGTCCTGAGACAAATGCAGAATTTAGACCACTGCACAAGACAACTGGCCTCACCTCTACAAACAAGGCAACGTCACCACAAATGAGATAACAAAAAGGAGAAGAGACTTTTGGGGTGCTAAACAACTAAAAAGATTTCTTTAGTCCTTTGGATCCAAAAACCTCTCCTCAC
>NW_025792028.1:0-1668 GCF_021613505.1 Equus quagga | reverse complement strand
TCTTGCAAAACTAAAACCCTGTCCCCATTAAACACTAGTTCCCCAACCCCCTGCTCTTGGCCCCTGGCAGCCACCCTTCCACTTTCCATCTCCATGAATTTGATGACGCTGTGTCAGATACCTCATATGAGTGGAACCATGCAGAGTTTGTCCTTTTGTGTCTGGCTGTTTCACTCAGCATGACGTCCTCAAGGTTCATCCATGTTGGAGCATGTGTCAGCGTTCCCTTCCTTTTTAAGGATGAATAACTTTTTATTACATGCATATGCCACATTTTGTTTATCCGTGTCCCTGTCGTGTTTGAGTTGCTTCCACCTCTTGCCTACTGTGAATAATGCTGCTGTGAACGTGGGTGGACAAAAGTCTCTTCAGTTCTTTTAAATTTATACCCAGAAGTGGAATTGCTGGATCATAGGGTATTCTATTTTTAATTTTTGAGGCACTGCCAACAGCTTTCCACAGCGGATGCTCCATTTTACATTCTCACCCGCAATGTGCAAGGGTTCCAGTTTCTACACGTCCTTCCCACCGTGTGTGAGTCTCTGTATTGACAGCAGCCGTCTCCGCGGTGGGGGCGGTGCCTCCAGGTGTTTGAAGCACACTGGATTTGATACAGCAACAGGTATTTACAAAGTCACAGAGAGACCCTCGGGTGGGCCTCCTGGGCTGCCTCCCGGACCTCTGAAGAGCTGGCCTGCAGGGCGGGAGGGCACTGCCTGCTCCACACAGCCGGCTGGTTGGGGCACAGCTCCCCCTGGTGCCGGGAGCTGGGATCAGGGCCTGTCCCACAGCGCAGCAGCCCAAGATCAGACATTGGGATGCAGCTGCAGAAAATCCCACATCCCAGTGGCCCTGTTGGACAGTGGAACACAGCCCAAAGCAGCACGGAGATGCCCCCCCTTCACCTCCCTCAGCGTGTTTCCTTATGGCCCCTCCCCCACACCCAGAGCCAGCTGCACGGGAGCCTGCCCAGTGTAGTCGTTTGGCTTTCCAGCCTCTGCATGTGATGAGGTGGGAATGGATGCCGAGGGCCACGCACCATGCCGGTTCAGCAGGGGCTCAGGACCCAGTACCCTTGATATCCCCAAGAAATGTGGTGCCAGGAAGTGGCACCCCTTCAGCCACGCCCACCTGCAGGCTCCCTCCTGCCAAAGGCCTTTGCAGGTGTCATTCCCTCCTTCTCGATGGTTCCTCCCTACTCCCTCTGCCTCCTTGTATCAAGTTAACTTCTAATCAGCTAAAAATGTCACATTCTCATAGCAGCTTTGTTCATAGCAGATGAAAATTAGAACACCACAAATAGCCATCAACTGAGCATATCAACTTGTGTATTCATGTAATGGAATATTGTACAGCAATGAAAAAGAATGGCTTCTCCTCCTCACGTGCAACAACATACACGAACCTCACAGATGTAATTGTTGAGGGGAGAGGCCAGGCCCAAAAGAGCACGTTCTGTGTGATTCCATCATATGAAGGTCAAAAAAAGGCAAAATTAATCGATGGCAAAAGGGCTGAGCAGAGTGGTTCCTTTAGAGGGAGGTGTTGGCTAAGAGGGGCCCAGGGAGCCTTCAGGGGCTGCGAAGGTTCTACGTCTTGGTCAGGGTGGGGATCGCCCCCCTATACACATCAGTAGAAGTTCACCCAGTTGTGTACTTAAAATGGGCC
>NW_025792027.1:0-1808 GCF_021613505.1 Equus quagga | reverse complement strand
TCTCCTCTTCTGTCTCTGATCAGCACCCTGTCATTGGATTTAGGGCCCCCTCCTCCAGGATCATCTCATCTTCACGTCCTTAACTAATTACCTCTGCAAAGACTCTAGTCCCAAATAAAGACCCGTTCTGAGGTTCCGGGTGGACATAAATTTAGGGGAACATTTTGAGGGAATACTCTCAACCCAAGATAACCCAAAAGACCATTGTAAGAGCAAAATGGGCTCATCCACACACATCGATGTGTATGGTCCCTCGAAGGAGAAAGTACTTAATACGCTGATTATGATGGCCACAGTTTCAATAAAAGACAGGGGCCTGGGGCTGAGAGCCAGGCTGGACCTACATGGGCCCAACTATCCCAGGAAGGAAGTGATGGCCCCAGATGATGTGGGCAGCCGGGAGGCACTCTCTGAGCCAGGACTGGGGTCGACCCTGTCTCCCCTTTGACCCCTCACTGTTTACACATTGCCTCGTGGAAACAGTCTGGCGGTTCCTCAAACATAGAGTTATCCTACGACTCAGCAATTCGGCTCCTACTCATAAGTCCAAGAGAAACGAAAACATGTGTCTACACGGAAACATGAACACGCGTGTTCACAGCAGCACGGCTCCCAACAGCCAAAAGGTGGAAACCACCCAAGTGCCCAACGACGGATGAAGGGATAAACAGAATGAGGTCCGTGCACACAGTGGAATATTACGCAGCCGTGAAAAGGAGTGAAGCCTGATGCAGCTACACGTGGATGGGCCTTGAACACACGATGCTCAGAGACAGAAGCCAGACACAAAAGGACACACAGCATGTGATTCCACATACGTGAAATATCCAAAATTGGCAAATCCACAGAGATAGAAGGGAGATGAGTGGATGCCCGGGGCCGAGGGATGGGGGTGGGAAGTGAATGGTCGTGAGTGCAGAGTCTGCTTTTGGGGAGATGACAGTGTGGTGAAAGCAGAGGCAGGTGCTGGTTGCCCGACATTGTGAATATGCTAAAACACCACCGAATTTTAAAGGGCTCATTGTAAGTCGGGTCAATTCTATCTCAATGCAAAAAAAACAAAATGCCTCATGACTCATGGGGAAAATCCCAAGGACATTTCTGTCTGACTTTCCTGTGTCGCCGGAGGCCCTTTCGTCTGTGCCCGCCCGGCTCCCCGCTCACCCCACCTTCTGAGACTGACGTGCCCTGCTTCTGGCCTCCTGACCCCTCGGGTCATTGCCCGGGTGTCTGCAGCCACCCACCCACGTCTTCTTGTCTGTGGTCACTGTGGCCCATTTAATCTCAGACGGGACCTCAGAGAAGAGGAAGCGGGTGGCCCCGGCCGTGTTCATTAATTACATAAGGCTTTGCTCCAGGAAGCCGCTGTGAATGGGCTCAAGGTCCCCAGGGAGCTTCTAGTGTCCCCATTTCCTTCTATTCCAAGGCCGCTGACGTTTTTCTTCCCAGCAGCGCGTCCTGCGGAGGACGTGGGAGGCCGGGGCCGAGGGCTCCCTGAGCCCACATCCTGCATCCCCTCCTTTCCGGAACGTGCATCCCGACAAATGTTTGCAAATATTTACTCCCAGAACCCGCCTTGAGGCACACCTTACAGATGGGGAAACTGAGGCACAGAGGGCTTAAGGAACTCGCATGGTGAGCCACAAAGTTTCCTGACCGGATGTGGAAAATGCAATGTGCCCTTTGCACTTGTGTGTCTGTCCCGCACGGCGTCCGTCTGAATGTCTCAGCGTCTGCTCTCCCAGCGGGGGATTTCGGGGGCCACACTGTGTGCCGAGAGGTCCCCGAGGAGGAGAAGGGGCCGGGCC
>NW_025792026.1:4844-8450 GCF_021613505.1 Equus quagga | reverse complement strand
ACCACCTCGAAATGGAGTAAAGCCTTGAACGGAAGACTTGAAAACGTTCAGCTTCTAGGAGAAAACGCAGGCAGCTTGCTCTTTGCCATCTGGCTTAGCCACCTGTTTGGAAGAAGCATGTGTGACTGGGCAAGGGCAACAAAGGAAACAAGAAACAAGCGGGACTCCATCCAACACAGAAGCTTCTGCCCAGCCGATGACACCATCTACTGAATGCAAAGACTGTGCAACAAATGACAGCAGATGTTTGCAAACCGCACATCGGAGAAGGGGTGAACAGCCATGAGATCCAATGAACTCATACGTCTTCACAGGAAAAAAAACAGCGAGCCAAATAAAACCAGGGCAAAAGATGGAAACAGACAGCTCTCCCAGGAAGATAGAAAGATGGACAACAGGCTGTATGAAAACATGCTCATCAACATTAAGTCTCTGCTCAATGCAAATACGAACGGCACTGAGATAGCAGCTCACAGTGGTCAGAATGGCTATAAAAATGAAGACAGGAACCAACAAGTTTCAGAGAGGAGGTGGAGAGAAGGAAAGCCTCCTGCACTGCTGGTGGGAGTGTAAACCGGTGCAGCCACTATGCGAAGTGGTGTGGAATTGCCTCAGAATTTTCAGAATCCATTTACCGTATGATCCAGGTATTCCTCTGTGGCGTATATATCCAAAGATCTTGGAAACACTAATGCACAGAGATCCGTGCATCACTGTATTCCTCACAGCTTTACTCCCGATATGCAACACTTGGAAGCCTCCCTGATGCCCATCAAGGGACGAATGGAGAAGGAAGATGGGCTATAGCCACACAATGGCATAGCACTCAGCTGTAGGAACAGATGCAGTGCAGCCATTTGTGACCACCTGAATGGCTCCTGAGGGTATCAGGGGAACTGAAACAAGCCCTGGGCTAAGGTCAAATACCACAGGATCTCACGTACAAGGAGAAGAGGAAAAGTGGACCAACAAACAGGTAGCACGTGAGATAGGATTGGCAGTTCCCAGAGGGAAAGGGGGGGCGGGGGACGGAGGGACAAAGAGTTGATTAGGCACAAGTGTGTGGTGAGGGCCTGTAATTAGGCTTACGCTGGTGAAGATGATGTAGCCTACACAGAAGTCTAAATCTATGAGGATGTAGATTTGAAAGCTATAGGATGTTAGAATGCAGGGTTACAGAAATCAATTCACATAAAATCAAAACTCCAAAAAGGGGTGCAGATTTACGGCCTAAAGCTTTGGAGGCTGAAAGAGATTAGAGAAGATGAACATCCAAGGATTAGCAATCGCCTCCAAATGCTTAATGATGATACAGAAAGGTAGACCTTTGCAAAGAGATGAAGAGGAATACTACCAAGAGAACATGGTCCGAGCCAAATCATGAATCAACGGCAAATGTTACCGACCCTGATGTTACTACCGCTTCCCTTCACGAATGATCGAAGCAGGTCAACATCTTCCCAAATTCAGGCCAAAGGTTGGTCCAAAAGCCCAATTTGGGGCCGGGCTGTGGTGTAGCAGGTAAGTGCCCACATCCGCTTGGGCGGCCCGGACTTCACAGGCTAGCATCACGCATGCAGATCAGATTACTAGCATTAGGAAATACAGATTTCAAGGTCTGGTGGTCACAGAGATCATAAAGAAGTAGAAATGGCGAGGAGATCTTATCAGTACGCACCAGAAAAAGATCCACGAGAATATTACAATCTATGAACGCATCAGGTACACTTCCCCAAATGATGAAGGAAGGACAACGTGAGACCTGCCAAGTTGGAATTGTCAGACTGCTAGGAGATCACATGATCAGTGTGCATCAGGGGAAGGCCTGGGAAACTTCAACATGAGAGGGCTTCCCGGACGTTCTCTGGGGAAAGTCCACCCATTTGGCCATATCCACAAAAGATAAGAGATAAAACCCGGGATAAGCTTAAAGGAAAGAAACTGGTGTCTAGAGGGAATGTAGTAGACCCTTCAAGGCCTTGGAGAAAGTTAGAAACCGACAAGAAATCCAGAGCAGGGAAAACTATCCTACCTGGATAAGGGGACTAGTCAGATTGGGATGAGACGGCTCTGAAACACTGTGTGCATTGAGGTTGTCAGGACAACTTAGAATCTGAGGGTGTTTATGACATCACGGTGAACATGTCACCCAAGATGGCCACATGTTTACAGTCCGAGGATTGGCCTAGTCTAGGACACTCAAGTGAGAGATACCCAGAAACAGCTTTTCCAAACAAAAACTTCAAAGGATCAAACAGACTCTGATTCAAGGGACAAGAAAGGAATCATTGGGAACAAGCGATAATAGATGGACAAGCACTGAGAGGAGAACATTGTCACCTACTCAAGTAGATGGTGAGGTCGTGCAGATTCAATCTTGGAACTTGATTTGAAACAAGAGGCCAGACTTGGGGCTTATCAGACCTACGTTGTCCTTCTGCCTTACTCATAATCCAAAGTACAGAATGATCTCTTGGGGACGTTGGAGAGAAGAATCGAGGACTCCTTTCGTAGGCCCCTAACATCCTTTGAAGAGAACCCTACCTTTGCATAGCTCTGGCCTCACGGGGGCCCACTGGCTACATGCTAAGGTTTCCCAAGAGATCTCTTTGAAGCCTTGAAGGCATGGACGCCTGTCATGCTTGGGGTATGTGGCATGGTTTGAAGGGCTCTAGAAGTGTGCTGAAAAGCACCCTTTTCCAGAGGGCTTCATTCCTGTGTGAAGGCTGCCCTCCCAGGCTACAGTGCTCAGTTGGGCTCCAATGAAATTAACTCTCCCATCTCTTGCCGTAGGAGTACTGATTCTGTGTTTTGACACCATATGGAGGGAGGTTGACTGAAAACTAGAACATTACCATGATATTTAAAGAAAAATACACACGCCAGAGCTGAGGATGTCAATCAAACAGTAACAGACTCTGTAGAAATAAAGTAAGCCAGTATCTAGATGTAATCTAGGGGAGCGTTCAAGGTTCAGGGCTGAACATCGAAACTTCCCAAATCCAGGGAAAGAGACAGAAGGATTTCTCACCTGGAGAGAGGAATTCATCAGACTCATCGAATTTGTCTCGGAACCATTGTGTCCGTGAAGGTGGTTGCCAGGACAACATCTAACCTGGAGTTTCTCATCTCACAATGTCAAATGAACCAAGATGGACACGTGTCCTTAGTTCTCAGTTGGACGTAAGCTAGGATAGCAAAGATTCCTTCAACTGACAGATGGAAATTCAAAGACAACATCCAACAATCACCAAAGCACCCACACGTCGGCCTACAGAACATATGGTGATTAAATAAATACAGAATTCCTAACCTAGAATGAAGGAGAACCCACTGATAAGTATATCGAAGGGAGAGAGATCAGAAAGACCACTACGATTAGACTAAGGAAAGAAAACAAGCTCCCAGAAAATGGAAGGCAACAGAAATCACACCTGAATACTCCACAGTGAATGAAGTCAGTGTTTACAAAGAGTCTGCTTACACGTTTGAAAGTCCGAGAAAGTCTCAACCCCTAAATTTGCAGTGAATGTCAAACCTGGGCTAACTGGGAAGGGTGAGTTCTCAGACTGCTCCAAGCTGGCTCTGAAACCCTGTGTCCATGAT
>NW_025792026.1:0-4744 GCF_021613505.1 Equus quagga | reverse complement strand
GCGTGCGGATCAGATTACTAGCATTAGGAAATACAGATTTCAAGGTGTGGTGGTCACAGAGATCATAAAGAAGTAGAAATGGTGAGGAGACCTTATCAGTACACACCAGAAAAGGATCCACGAGAATATTACAATCTATGAACGCATAAGGAACACTTCCCCAAATGATGAAGGAAGGAAAACATGAGACCTGCCAAGGTGGAATTGTCAGACTGCTAGGAGATCACACGATCAGTGTGCATCAGGGGAATGCCTGGGAAACTTCACCGGACGTTCTCTGGGGAAAGTCCACCCATTTGGCCATATCCACAAAAGATGAGATAAAACCCGGGGTAAGCTTAAAGGAAAGGAACCGGTGTCTAGAGGGAACTTAGTAGACCCTTCAAGTCCTTGGAGAAAGTTAGAAACCGACAAGAAATCCAGAGCAAGGAAAACTATCCTACCTGGAAAGGGGGACTAGTCAGATTGGGATGAGACGGCTCTGAAACACTGTGTGCATTGAGGTTGTCAGGACAACTTAGAATCTGAGGGTGTTTATGACATCACGGTGAACATGTCACCCAAGATGGCCGCATGTTTACAGTCCGAGGATTGGCCTAGTCTAGGACACTCAAGTGAGAGATACCCAGAAACAGCTTTTCCAAACAAAAACTTGAAAGGATCAAACAGACTCTGATTCAAGGGAGAAGAAAGGAATCATTGGGAACAAGCGATAATAGATGGACAAGCACTGAGAGGAGAACATTGTCACCTACTCAAGTAGATGGTGAGGTCGTGCAGATTCAATCTTGGGACTTGATTTGAAACAAGAGGCTAGACTTGGGGCTTATCAGACCTACATTGCCCTTCTGCCTTACTCATAATCCAAAGTACAGAATGATCTCTTGGGGATGTTGAAGAGAAGAATCGAGGACTCCTTTCGTAGGCCCCTAACATCCTTTGAAGAGAACTCTACCTTTGCATAGCTCTGGCCTCATGGGGGCCCACTGGCTACACGCTAAGGTTTCCCAAGAGATCTCTTTGAAGCCTTGAAGGCATGGACGCCTGTCATGCTTGGGGTATGTGGCTTGGTTTGAAGGGCTCTAGAAGTGTGCTGAAAAGCACCCTTTTCCAGAGGGCTTCATTCCTGTGTGAAGGCTGCCCTCCCAGGCTACAGTGCTCAGTTGGGCTCCAATGAAATTAACTCCCCCATCTCTTGCCGTAGAAGGAGTACTGATTCTGTGTTTTGACACCATATGGAAGGAGGTTGACTGAAAACTAGAACATTACCATGATATTTAAAGAAAAATACACACGCCAGAGCTGAGGATGTAAACCAAACAGTAACAGACTCTGTAGAAATAAAATAAGCCAGTATCTAGATGTAATCTAGGGGAGCGTTCAAGGTTCAGGGCTGAACGTCGAAACTTCCCAAATCCAGGGAAAGAGATGGAAGGATTTCTCACCTGGAGAGAGGAATTCATCAGACTCATCGAATTTGTCTCGGAACCATTGTGTCCGTGAAGGTGGTTGCCAGGACAACGTCTAACCTGGAGTTTCTCATCTCACAATGTCAAATGAACCAAGATGGACACGTGTCCTCAGTTCTCAGTTGGACGTAAGCTAGGATAGCAAAGATTCCTTCACCTGACAGATGGAAATTCAAAGACAACATCCAACAATCACCAAAGCACCCACACGTCGGCCTACAGAACATATGGTGATTAAAAAAATACAGAATTCCTAACCTAGAATGAAGGAGAACCCACTGATAAGCATATCGAAGGGAGAGAGATCAGAGAGACCACTACGATTAGACTAAGGAAAGAAAACAAGCTCCCAGAAAATGGAAGGCAACAGAAATCACACCTGAATACTCCACAGTGAATGAAGTCAGTGTTTACAAAGAGTCTGCTTGAACGTTTGAAAGTTCGAGAAAGTCACAACCCCAAAATTTGCAGTGAATGTCAAACCTGGGCTAACTGGGAGGGGTGAGTTCTCAGACTGCTCCAAGCTGGCTCTGAAACCGTGTGTCCATGATGCTTGCTGGGACAGCAGAGACCCAATTCTGACAAATCCCAGTGGACCGGAAAAACAACCTGGCCTCGTCTACACTGGACCAGATTTGGGCTCAAGTAGCATATTCAAGTCACATTCCACTCAACTGCAGGTTGCCACTGGAACACGAAAGGGGCCGGCCATTCTTGCATAGGTGACATCCGCGTGTTCTGTGTCGGCAGCGTGTGGTTGGCCGTGTGGAATTCTGGGGGTGAGCCTCCTCACCGCTCGTGCAGCCTTTCTGGGGCAGGCGTCCGAGATAGTGTAGAGGCAGATGGGAAGCGACGATAGACAGGGCCAGTCTTCCTCAGCAAATACGGCAGCATTGCCAGCAGATATGAGCACAGCAGTAAACATCTGCCTAAACAAAACCAATTAAAAGTTGCAAATCATAGAAAAACTGAACCTCAAAAAAAAAAAAGCATGCTAGAAAGAAAAGTAATCTAGGGATAACCTGCACAAAACAGGTGAAAGCTATGTAAACCGAGACATAGCAAACCTTTGGGAAAGAAATTCCAGAGGACACAAGGAAACGGAAGGGAATTCAGTGCTCTTGGAAGGGAAGAAAACGAAGAAAGCATGAGGTATCATCACAATGATTCCTTTCTCATGCCTTGGATCAGCGTCTCATTGGTCTCTTCAAGTTTCTGTGCCCGGTTTCTGTTTGGAAAAGCTGTTTCTGGGTATCTCTCACTTGATTCTCCTAGCCTAGGCCAATCCTTGGACTGTAAACATGCGGCCATCTTGGGTGACATGTTCACCGTGATATCATAAACACCCTCAGAATTCTAAGTTGTACTGACAACCTCCATGCACTCAGTGTTTCAGAGCCATCTCATACCAGTCTGACTACTCCCGTTTTCCAAGTAGGATAGTTTTGCCAGTTCTGGATTTCTTGTCGGTTTCTAACTTTCTCCTCGAACTTTGAAAGGTCTACAACATTCCCTCTAGACACGGGTTTCTTTCCATGAAGATTATCCTCGGTTTTCTCTCTTATCTTTTGTGGATGTGGTCAAACGGGTGGACCTTCCCCAGAGAAATTCCTGGAGCTCCTCCTAAGTTGAATTTGCCCAGGCAATTCTCTGATGGGCAATGAGCGTGTCATCTCCTAGGAGTCTGACAATTCCACCTGGGCAGGTCACATGTTTTCCTTCCTTCATCATTTGGGAAATTGTACCTTATGCATTCATAGGTTGTAATATTCTCAGCGTTCATTTTCTGGTGTGTATTGAAAATGTCTCCTCAGAATTTCTACTTCTTTATGATCTCTGTGCCCACCATACTGTGAAATCTGTATTTCCTAATGCTAGTAATCTGATCTGCAACCCTGATGATAGCAGGTGAAGCCCAGGCCACCCAATCAGAACTTGGGCACTTACCTGCTACACCACAGAGCCGACCCTAAATTGGGCTTTTGGACAAACCTTTGGCCGGATCTTGGGAAGATGTTGGCCTGCTTCGATCATTCGTGAAGGCGGTTAGTAACATCATGGACGGTAGCATTTTCCGCTGGTTCATGAGTTTAGCATGGAACACGTTCTCTTGGTAGTGTTCCTCTTCGTCTCCTTGCAATGGTCTACCTTTCTGTAGCGTCATTAAGCATTTTGAGGTGATTACCTATCCTTCGAAGTTCATCTTCTCTAATTTCTTACAGACTCCAAAGCTTTAAGCCGTGAATCTTAACGTCTTTTGGGAGTTTTGATTTTATGTGAATTGTTTGCCATAACCCAGCATTATAACACCCTATACCTCTCACATCTACATCCTCATAGATTTAGACTTCTGTGTACGTTACATCATCTTCACCACTGTAAGCCTAATTACAGGCCCTCACCACACACTTGTGTCAAATCAACAATTTCTCCCTCTGGGCCCAGCCACCTTTCCCTCTGGGAACCAGAAATCCCATGTCACGTGCTACCTGTTTCTTGGTCCTTTTTTTCCTCTTCTCCTTGTAAGTGAGACCCTATGGTATTTGACCTACCCTCTGGGGCTTGTTTCCATTCCTCTAAAACCCTCAGGAGCCATTCAGTTGGTCACAAATGGCTGGAATGCATCTGTTCCTGCAGCTGAGTGCTATGCCGTTGTGTGGCTATAGCCCATCTTTCTTGTCCATTCGTCCCTTGATGGACACCAGGGAGGCTTCCCTGTCTTCGATATCGGGAGTAAGGTTGTGGTGAGCACAGCGGTGCATGGATCTCTGTGCATTAGCGTTTCCAAGTTCTTTGGATATATATGCCACAGAGGAATACCTGGATTATGTGGTAGATGGATTCTGAAAATTCTGAGGCAATTCCACACCACTTCGCGTAGTGGCTGCACCGGTTTACACTCCCACCAGCAGTGCAGGAGGCTTCCCTTCTCTCCACCTCCTCTCTGAAACTTGTTGGTTCCTGTCTTCATCCTTATAGCCATTTTGACCACTGTGAGCTATCTCAGTGCCGTTCGTATTTGCATTGAGCAGAGACTTAATGATGATGAGCATGTTTTCATACAGCCTGTTGGCCATCTTTCTACCTTCCTGGGAGAGCTGTCTGTTTCCATCTTTTGCCCAGGATTTATTTGGCTCGTTGATTTTTCTCCTGTGGAGACGTATGACTTCATTGGATCTTTTGGCTATTCACCCCTTCTCCGATATGTGGTTTGCAAACCTGCTGTCGCAGTTGTTGTGACGTCTTTGCACTGAGTCGATGGTGTCGTTGGCGGG
>NW_025792025.1:0-1453 GCF_021613505.1 Equus quagga | reverse complement strand
CCCCCGGGAAAACAGTGGACTCCAGCAACTCTTCCTGCACCCATGGCCTGTCCGATCCTAGTTCATTTGGCTCAAGCCTGCCATCCCCACTCTCTCCCTTGGGGGAGGCTCTTCACTAGACTCGGGGGCTGTTGACTAGCCCTTGGGAGAAAGAATTCCAAAAGATGATCTTAAAGCAGAGCCTATGGTTTTGATGCAATTAGGGAACCACGACCTCCCAGGACAGTCTCCACTGGAGTAGGGCCCTTCTGTGGGTTCCTTGGAGGGACAATGAGGGAGTCTCATACAGCGGCCCTGTTCCATCAACAATGTGGTGTGGAAATTGTAACAGGGTCTTTATGGACATTGATAAGAGTTTATTTTGAAAGAGAATATTCTTCCTTTAGATCAGTTGTCCTAAAAGTATCAGTCTCATTGCCCTCTGTTTTATAACAAAAATTAAAGTCACAGGAAGAGAAAAACTGAGATGATATCTCTTGCAATCACATAATTAAAACAAATCAACACAAAGCCGTCACTTCAATTACTAGGAGACACAAAAGGGAGAAAACCGGGAGTGATATCACACACATTTCACTTGTACATTCTCAGGCGGGGCTGTATTATTAAATCTGACACATCAGATGTTTGCCCTGCCAGGCAGAATTACCATGTGTTCATCAGCTCCAGATGCAGGCTGATGCGGGTATGCTGTGTTTGCAGCCTAAATACCATGAGCATGTCTGGCGTGGACAACACAACTTTCCAAAAAGGCGAACTCGACCTTCTCCCGATTTACACAGTAGCTGTATTCCTCCACTACTCAGTAGGTCTGAAAAGGGAGCAGAACCACTTCGTGTGTATGTGATATGGAGTTGGGTTCTGGGCTGAAGCATTATATATGCTGTTGTGTTCAGATGCTGTTCGGGCCGGAAGTATAATCTGGATCATGCTCACTAAACGTCAGTGACAGCCCCCTTTTCACAATGAGAAACAAAAAAGTGTCTCCACAGAGATCCAGAAGATCCACAGGGCAGAACTGTTGCTTTAGGACGTTTTCTGGCTGGGGACCTTTTAAGAAGAGCTTCCAGGGGAGAAGATGTGGCACATCTTTCAACTGTACCTTTTTCTTCACCTATGTGTGTGTCTATGGCTTGTATTGAGGGGGAGGGGTTGTGGAAAGGCCATTTCTCCATCTCAGAGTCTATTATATGGACCCCTGAATAGTGTAACTGTTTCCATTAGTTTCTGTTTTATTTGCCATTAAAGGAAATTATTCTCTTAAAAAATAGAGAAAGAGGAGAATCCAGAACAGAATCTCAAGACCGCTCTGCCTAAGGACCAGATGAAGAAGCAGAATCCAGGAAAGAGTGTAAAGGAGTATCAGGAGTGTAAAGTCATTGAGGATGGGGCAAGGGAGAGAGCACGGGGTCATGGAAACCAAGAGGGAAGCACATCTCAAGAAGCATCTGGG
>NW_025792024.1:0-3126 GCF_021613505.1 Equus quagga | reverse complement strand
AGTCAGTGGGAAACTGAGGATAAAACAAGATTAGTAGTAACAGGTGGATCTGCAGGCAGCATGTGCAGAGCTGTGAAGATTAGAGCAGTGAGGCTGACATTCATGGAAAATAAACTCACTTTCTCCACAGCAGATGCCCTTTGCCATCTGCCTTTTATTTTTATTTTTTTGAATTTTACTGTGGCAAAAACACTTAACCTTAGATCTACCCTCTTAACAGATTTTTAAGTGTCTGATACAGTATTGTTATCTACAGGCCCAGTGTTGTACAGCACATCTCTAGAATTTATTCACCCTGGGTAACTGAAATTTTATACCCATTGATTAGTAACTCTGCATTTTCCCCTCCCTAAAGCCCCTGGAAACCACCATTCTATTTTTTGCTTTTATGAGTTGACTCTGTCAGATGCCTCATGCGAGTGGAATCATGCAGTATTTCTTTTTCTGTGATGGGCTTATTTCACTTCATGTCTGCAAGGTTCATCTGTGTGGTTGCATATTGTAGGATTTCCGTCTTTTTTAAGGCTGATTAAAGTTCCGTTGTACGTGTGTGTGTATATATATTCACACAAACAAACCACTTAAAAAAGTCCATTTATCTCTTCATGGACATTTAGTTTGTCTCCACATCTTGGCTACTGTGAATAGTGCTGCATTCAGCATGAGTGTTAATATGTTTTTGGGATCCTGATCTCAGTTCTTTTGAATAAATACCCAGAAGTGGGATTGCTGGATCATATGGTAGTTATATTTTTAATTATTTGAGGAACCTCCATGCTGTTTTTTATAGTGGCTGCACTATTTTGCATTCTCACCAACTGGTTGTAATTTCTTCTGATCATTACCAACACTTGTCTTTTGGGTTTTTTTCATAACAGCCATCTAACAGGTGCAAGGTGATATCTCATGTAGTTTTGATTTGCATTTCCCTGATGTTTAGTGTCATTTATCATGTTTCCTTATACCTGTTGGCCATTTGTATGTCTTCTTTGGAAAAACATCTATTCAAGTCCTTAGCCCATTTTTTAAATTAGGTTATAAGTTTTTTTCTATTGAGCTGTAGGAGTTGATATATTTTAGAAATTAACTCTTTATCAGATATATGGTTTGCAAATATTTTCTCCCATTCCATATTTTGCCTTTTCACTCTCTTGATGGTTTCCTTTGCTGTGCAGAAGCTTTTTAGTTTGTTATAGTCCCACTAATCTAATTTGCTTTTGTTGCCTGTGCTTTTGAATCATATCTGTGAATCATTACTAAGACCAATGTCATGAAGCATTCCCCCTATGTTTTCTTCTAAGAGTTTTACAGTTTCAGGTCTTAAATTTGAGTCTTTAATTCATTTTGAGTTGGTGTTTGTTTATGGTGTATGATAAGGGTCTGGTCTCACTCTTTTGCTTGTGGACGTCTGGTTTTCCCAGAACCCTTTGTTGAAGACATTATTCTTTCCTCATTTTGTATTCTTGACATCCTTGTTGAAGATCAGGTGACCATATATATGCTGGTTTATTTCTGGGCTCTCTATTCTGTTCCATTGGTGTATATGTCTATCTTTATGCTGGCACCATACTGTTTTAATTACTGTAGCTTTGTAATGTATTTTGAAATCAGGAAATGCGATGCCTCTAGCTTTGTTCTTCTTTCTCAAGACTGTTTTGACTATTCAGGTACTTGTGTGGTTCCACAAGAAGTTTAGGATTGTTTTTTCTTTTTTTGTAAAAGACGCCATGGGGATTTTGATAGATATTGCATTGAATCTATAGATCTCTTTGGGTAGTAGGGACTTTTTAACAATATTAAGCCTTCTAATCCATGATGTCTTTCCATTTGTGTATGTCTTCTTTAATTTCTTTCATCAAAGTTTTATACTGTTCAGAGTACAAAATCTTTCACTTCTTTAGTTAAGTTTATTCCTAAGTGTTTTATTCTTTTTGATGGTATTGTAAATGGGATTGTTTTCCTAATTTCCTTTTCACAGTTCTTTGTTAGTTTATAGAAGCACAACTGATTTGTGTATGCTGATTTTGTACCCTGCAACTTTAATGAATTCCTCTATTAGTTCTAACAGTTTTGTGTGTGAAGTCTTTAAGTTTTCTATATATAATATCATATCATCTGCAAATAGGGACAATTTTGCTTCTTCCTTTGTGATTTGTATGAGTTTTTTTATTTTTCTTGCTAATTGTTCTGGCTAGGACATCCTATACTATATTAAAAAGATGTGGTGAGAGTGGGCATCCTTGCCTTCTTCTGAATATTAGTGGAAAATCTCTCAGTTTTTCATTCTTGAGTATGCTGTTAGATGTGGGCTTTCCTCATATAACTTTTATTATGTTGAGGTAATTTCCCCCTATTCCAAGTTTGTTGAGAGTTGTTATCATGAAATGGTTTTGTATTTTATCGAACAATTTTTCTACATCTATTGGGATGATCATGTGATTTTTATCCTGTATTCTGTTAATGTGGTGTATTGTATTAATGGATTTTCATATGTTGAACCATCCTTGCATCCCAGGGATAAATCCCAATTGGTTATGATGTAGGATTCTTTTAATGAGCTGGTGAATCCAGTTTGCTAGTATTTTGTAGAAGATTTTTGCATCTATGTTCATCAGGGGTATTGGCTTGTAGTTTTCTTTTCTTGTGCTGTCTTTGTCTGGCTTTGGTATCAGGATAATGCTGATCTTGTAAAATGATTTTGGAGGTGTGCCCTTCTCTTCAATTTTCTGGAAGAGTTTAGAATGATTGACATTAATTCTTCTTTAAATGTTTGGTAGAATTCACGAGTGAAGCCGTCTGGATCTGGGCTTTTCTTTGTTGGAAGATTTTTGATTACTGATTCAACTTCCTTACAGTTATAGGTCTGTTCAGACTTTCTGTTTCTTCATGATTCAGTTTTGGTAGGTTGTACATCTCTAGGAATTTATCCATTTCTTCTAGGTTATCCAGTTTGTTAGCTATAACTGTTCATAGTAGTCTCATAATGGTTTTTATTTCTGTGGAATTGGTTGCAATGTCTTCTCTTTCATTTCCGATTTTATTGATTTGAGTCTTCTCTCTTTTTTTCTCAGTTAGTCAACTAAAGCTTTGTCAATTTTGTTTATCTTTTCAAAACACCAACTTTAA
>NW_025792023.1:0-3178 GCF_021613505.1 Equus quagga | reverse complement strand
CACTGCCCCTGGAGCGGGACACGGAGATGCTGCTGAAGCCAGAGCGGCCGGCCCCCGGGAGTCTGGCTGAGCCGGCGCTGAAGCCGCGGTGGGTGATGGTTTGGCTCTTCCTGATAGATTTGCTAGACATGGTTCCTGAAGATGAGAAGGCTTTAGAAAGTGCGAGAGGCTGGAGGGTAGAGCTGAGGGGAGGAGATGTGTGAGCTGAGCTTCCCGGCAGCCGTTTATATAGGGTGAAAATGGGCTGGGCTCAGTGCTGGAAGGTGAGCTTGCACATTGGGAAGGGCTGGGCTTTACAAACAGTGAGATCACATCTGGATTGTTAGGAAAGTTATGAAATACGAAGATTGCATTTTTGGCTTCCTTCAGTCAGGGAAAATTTCTCCTGCCTTCCAGCCTTTACTTGATGTCTGTACAATAAGCCTATTGTCCATTCACTGAGATCGGAGTTAGTCACCGTCTATAACAGAGGTGCCACATGTCATTCTTGTGTGTCAGAAGGGACGAAGTGCTCTCCTGTCTACCTGTTGTTCCATCCAGCAGAGATGCTGCAGATGGAAGTACTGGACGGCATGTGCCTTGACAGAAAGATTCTCATCGTCTTCATTATGTATGAAGATTACTTATGACTTTTTTTTCCTAAAATTTCACACAGCTCGAGAAGCAGAATAACAACATAATGGGCCGCTGTGTACCTATCACCCAGCTTCACAATCTCTCACGGTCAAACTCATATCTTCCACAGTCCCACCCAATTCCCTACCCAGTCTGCATTATTTCAATGCAAATCCGGAGATCACATAATTTCTGTAGTAGAGAGTTCTATACTGAAGTCTAAATGACAGACTCTTAGAAAATATAACCGAATGCCATTTTTATGTCTTAAAAATTTATGTTCATTAAATCAACAAATGTCTATTTAATCTTCAAATTTGCTGTTGGCCTTATTTATCTTTTAGATTTCAGTTTTCCAACTCAGAATCCAAATAAGCTCCATACATGTTGTATTTTGGTGACCTATCTTTAAAATCATTTAAATCATTAGATGTCCCTTCATTTTTTTCATTGCAATTTATTTTTTATAAAAACCAGGTTATGTGGCTGCCCTGGTGGCGCGGTGGTTAAGTTTGAGTGCTTCACTTTGGCGGCCCTTGGTTCACAGGTTTGGATCCTGGGCACAGACCTAGTACTGCTCGTCATGCCACACTGTGGTGGCAGCATCCCACATAAAACAGAGGAAGATTGGCAACAGATGTTAGCTCAGGGCCAATCTTCCTCACAAAAAGAAAAACAAAAACAAAACCAGATTATTTGTCCTGTGCTGCTTTTCATTCTGTGGAGTTTTCTAATTGTGTACTCTCAGTGAGTCATAACACGCTACTGTGTCCTTCACATCCCTGTGTACTGAGAGCTCAACTAGAAGCTTACGAAGCTATATATTTAAACTTTCCAGATGCAGATGGAGAGGAATGCTTATTTATATATTGAATATTGTTACTTACACACTGATCTATACTTTAAAAAGTTAAATAAGTAACACGTGTTTAAGAAACAAAATACACACTGAAGGTCCTTCCCAAGCCACCGAATTCACGCGTATGGAGGCGAGCAGAGTCCAGTTCCATGCGCATCCTCCTCAAATCACTTGGATATATTTCAGGGTTTTTCCTGAGGCAGGTGTGTGTGCGTTATATAAAATTTACATACATATATAGAATATTTTTTACATATATGTGTATAGTTTACTTGTATATATATATATGTCACACACATATATTCTCTGTTCCCACTACACTTGTGTTGTATCTGCTTTCTCCCCATATCTATTTCTCTTGGTCTCTTCCACGCTGTGACTGCTCTTTCATGATTGCCGCTGTCCTCCACCTGCACCTGTGGGCCCGTTATTGCACACTCAGCAATGTGGTTTCCTCTTTGTGCTGTTTTCAATTTGGCCTTCATTTCTATGGTGGCTTTATTTTTGTTCTCTGCTCCTTTTCTGGGCTCTACAAGTTAACGTTTTTACCTTTCATTGTCTCAGTACATTACCCCTTTCTTCCCTCATTTTATCATGGTGCGTATCTCATTGAAGTTTTTGGTACTATTTTGTCGAGTCTTTTTCTGTTGAGTGTTTATTTTTTATTTTTTTGAGGAAGATTAGCCCTGAGCTAACTACTGCCAATCCTCCTCTTTTTTCTGAAGAAGACTGGCCCTGAGCTAACATCCATGCCCATCTTCTTCTACTTTATATGTGGGACGCCTACCACAGCATGGCTTTTACCAAGTGGTGCCATGTCCACACCTGGGATCAGAACTGGCGAACCCCAGGACAACGAGAAGTGGAATGTGTGAACTTAACCACGGCGCCACCAGGCCAGCCCCCTGTTGAGTGTTTGTTATATGTCTTTTGTTTCTCCGATTCCCTGCATTTGTGTGTGTGTGTGTGTGTGTGTGTGTGAGGAAAATTGGCCCTGAGCTAACATCTGTAGCCAATCTTCCTCCTTTGGCTTGAGGAAGATTGTTGCTGAGCTAACATCTGTCCCAGTCTTCCTCCATTTTGTGTGCAGGATGCTGCCACAACATGGCTTGACAAGCAGTGTGTAGGTCTGTGCGTGGGATCCGAACCTGAGAACCCCGGGCTGTTGAAGCAGAGTGCATGAACTTGACCACTATGCCACCAGGCTGCCTACATTTTTTAATGTAAAATATCTTTTGTGGGTCCTGCAATGGTTCCTTTGTGACTCGTGCTCATCCTTGAATAAAGTGAGCAACTTCTGGGCCTGCCATTTGAAGAAAGTATTCTGGAGGAGGAGCCAAGGCCATATGCAGGCTAACAGGATTCTCCGTATGACACAGGGCTGTGTGAATAATTCTTTTACTCTTCAACTCAGCTAAACCAACAGAGATCGCTGCCTAGTGGCGCACAGTTCAGCTCAGCTTTCTTTGCCTCACTAACAAAATGCTGACATTGGCCTTGACTCTGATTTGTTATTTAACCCTGCCTTCACTGTTTCTAGAAACTTCATGACAAATGGGGTCCTGCCTCCAGCCCACACACCCAGCTCTGACTGGTGCAAACAAGTGATTCTTGGATTTGCGCCTGAGGACCTGTCCTTTCCGCTGACTGGTGGGAGTTCCATGAGTCAGCAGAGGCCGGTGTGGTGACTCTCAGTGTCAGCTT
>NW_025792022.1:0-7095 GCF_021613505.1 Equus quagga | reverse complement strand
TGTGCTGCCCCCAGGGACAACAGCACACAATCATTTCAGACATTGGATGATGGGGCAGATCCCCTGTGTGGCTGTTTGAGATGGCCAGTGGCGCGAGTCTTCTGCAGCTGACACACTCCACTGCCCGTGGTCCCACACACTCTTCCAACACAGGCCCACCCCCTAACCACTCGCCACCAAGGCAGACCCACTTGTTCCACTGCTGAGGTCCCACACACTACACCCATGCAGGGCCACAAGTTCACCACAGGCTTGCAGGTAGGCAGGGCCAGTCTCTTTGGTGGGTTATGTGCTCTGGCTGCACTTGACTAAATCTGTGTTTTTGTGGGCAGGGTAAACCTCTGCACTAACAGGCAATAGGAAGTAATCGAATGGCAGATGCTAGTGTCCAGGTCAGCATGACTGGACTAGATCCCAATAATGGTTGTGGACAGTGTCTCAGGCCCTGGAGGGTTGAGCCAAGCCACCTACTGCCTCTCTGAGATGCACTTAGAGCTTAGTGAGTCTCTTTTACCAATGGACTATGAACTTTTCTTTTTGGTGTTTTTGCTTTTTTTTTCCAGAATGGGTGAATCTCTGCATGGCTTCTTTAAGAGCAGGTTTCTCTTTCTTTGAAGTTTGATAGTTTTCCTGAGGGTATCTCCCACTGGTTTTGAAAGCCAGCTAATCGGGCTATTATGGGATCTCATCTCAGTTGTGCTGAATCTAAAGGCTGAGATGCCTACTGTGCCATAGATTCCCCCCACTCAGATCACGCCTGCTCCTCTGGGAAGAGCTTCATACCTTTAAGATTGCTCCCAACCATGAAGCACTGTGACTAGGATGTGATTTTCTCCTCATCAGAGGTTTATTTCTGCCTCTTCCACCCCTGTCAGTGCTGTCCCTTGTTGTGGAGGTTCTTTTTATTGAATTTCCAGATCTCTCAGAGGTAATTGTTTCACAGGTAGCTGTGCCTTTGTTGTGTCCTTGGGAGGAGGTGAGTTCAGTCCTTTGACATGACCATCTTCCCATCATCCTTGTGATTACTCTGGAAATAGAAAATGTAGGGAGATTCACATGGTTTCAAAATGCATGCCACCAGAATGATTTTTTATATCATGCAATTTCAAATTTGTTTCAATAAAACTTGCAGAGAATGCAACCTGTTTCAGGAGAACAATTTGGCCCTCACTATCCAAACTTAATATGTACCTCATCCTTTCATTTAAAAATTCCATTGCTAGGAATTTAGCCTAAGGATATTGTAAGTGTAATTTATAAATACAAGATGATATGACACATAAATTCAAAGTGATGTAATATATTGTATCACCCTGAATTATTTGCTGTGATGTGTTGGATGGAGAAAAAAGGAGCACTTAGTGTGTAAACATGTTACCCTAAACCTGTAAATACATTTACAGGTCCGATAGGCTACCACACTCAAAGATATGACAGGCTAGCCTGGCTTATCCCCGCCAGCCACCAAACACTGGAAAACTGCAACATTAATCTCCTTGAGTCTCTGTGGAGTGTGTTGGGCCATTTCATATATGGCACAAGGTCACTGTGAGCCCCTTACACTGCTTAATCTATGACCAAAGCTTTGCCTTGATGCAGCAGCAGGTACAAAACAGTAGCTAAGTGCCAAAAAGGACTGATAAAATCCTGTGAATAAGGCAGCACAGGGCTTTCATTATCTCTCATTGTGTTATCGAAAGTTCGGTCTCTGAACTCGGTGCCAATTCAAATAATGAGAACGGAGGTTCGGGTGAAAAGGGAAAAAACCGTTTTCTTATTTTCTTTGGCAGGTGAAGGGAGTGCCAGCTAGCTAATGCCTTAGGGACAGCTGGTTCCCTGTTAAGAAGCAGGTAAGGGGTTTTAAAAGTTACTAAGCAATGTGGCTGCTTGTAAGGAGGGGGTGGTCTGTGACCTCACTGGTCAGCACTTTCCCACTGGCCTGCGTTTGGCCTTGTGAGGCTGTTTGCAAGGAGAGGGGATGGTGAGATAAAGGAATCCACAGATGGCTGTCCTTGGTTGTTGGCTTCCACGGTTGATGGTAGATTAGGGTGCCAGGAAGTCAAGGAGTTGGGCTCTGGGAAGCTTCAGTTTCTTGATATACTCTGGGCATCAGTTTCCCTGTAATAAACTTCAAGGACTTGTGATTAGCCAAAACTTTAGTGGGAGCCAAGCATGAGGCCTTTAACAATTTGGAACTTCTATTTGGTTGTAAAGCTCAGGAAGTCAAAGGTTAAAGAAACAGATATTTACATGTGAGTGTAACTAAAGAAGCAGGAAAAGGGGTTGGTCTTCCTTTAGGTTTAACCCCATATATGCTGGCTTTAATGTAGGGGAACCAAAATCAGGGCCTGTATTAATTAAAAGCCTATAACAGCTGTCCCTTAATTGATCAATTTGCTGATTGTTTACTAATTTGTTGAATGAGAATAAATGGCAAGAAACAAGTGGATCATGATTTTCTTGGTTGTTTCTTCAGATTGGCATTTTGAACTTGTTCTTTGCTGTAACCAAAGACAACAATCTAAATTAAAGGGCACTCTCACATATAATAATTGGCATTAGATTTGAATAGAACAGACACATTCACAAAAATTCATCAAGTATGTTTACTGCAGCACTGTTTGTAATGAAAACAAGGTTTCAATCAATCAGGACTGTTTACACAATTTCTCATACGTCCATAGAATCGAATAAATAATATGCAGTCACGTTTTTAAAATGACATGTTTCCATGTGCTCTTAAAAAAGACCTCCAAGATATATATGCCGCGAGAGAAAAAGCAGTGTGCAGTACAGTAACTATAGTAGAATTCCTTTCTGTTAAAAAAAAAAATAAGTAGACAAATTTTATCGGGTCATTTTCCAACAGGAGGATTGAGTGAATTCAAAGGAAAATCCTCTCTTCACTCCAGAAGGGTACCATGACAGGTAATATATTCTAAATATATTTTTAAAAGACAGTTATGTTAAAAACAAAAACTAAAATTAGCATCTCCTTGAACTGGAACTGGAAATATGATGGCTGCGGGCTGAAACCACAGGGTAAGAAATAGCAACTTATGGGAACTAGCTCCTGAAAAGAAAACACAGCCTTCATGGGAAGTTAACAAATCTTTGTGTTTAAGTTCCACTAATGTTTCTGCTATTCTCCGATATGAGACAGTTGCAAAAAGACAGAATAAACAAACCAAATATTCTAGACGCGGCAGACTTGGACCTCTCTATTCAACACTTTTTCTTCCTCCCAACATGAAGGCTACCTTCTTTCTTTTTTTTCTGCCTAACTTACACCTTTGCAATCTTCAAGAATCAGCTCCTTCATTTGTCAAGAACCCTCTTTTTATTCGAACCATCAATGCATCCCATCTCCTTTACTGACTTTATCATGGTCTGCATGACATGAGTTATCATACCTTTTGTGTGCTGTTTCACAAAGGATGTGTGTGTTTGTAAATCAAGCCTCCATGAATTATAAGCTTCTTGAAGGGAAGAATGACAGAAATGATAACTCAAATGTTCCATGCCTCCACCTAGAGCCTTATTTCCCAAGCTCTGCAATATCGAACTTCTGAGCTGGATTATTTTTGGTCACTGTGAGGGCATATTTTTCACTGTAGGATGTTGAATAGTGATCCTTGCCTCTACCCACCAGCTGCCAGTAACATCCCTCCCATCAATCATGACAACCAAAAATGTCTTTAGACATTGCCTCCTGGGAACAAAAATGATCCCAATTGAGGGTTACTGTTCTAGGCATTTCTTCACAGTTGATTTCAAAGTGGCAGTAATAACTATAGATTGATGAGATGATTTAGAATAATGTAATGGGGAAAATCAATAGCATTGCATGTGCATTTGACAACAGGACCAGAGCCAATTCCAATTTTCAGGGATTAAAATGTTATAATGTAACCATAAGTTGCTAAAATTTAACCATGCCATTCAGTTACAAAGACCCAGGTAGTGACAGAATTCTACCTTCAGTTTTTGCTGAACTGCCCTGGGACTAGGCATCCTAAAACATCAGTGGAGGTAAGAAAATCCAATGAAAACAACATAGTAAAGATATAGATAAAACTTGATTGATTAACTAATATTATTGGCTGTTGAATGTTTAATAAATAAAATGTATTCTAAGCAATCTCCATCTTCTGTGTTTCTTTTAATACATTATGCCCAGTGTTACTGAGCAAGGTTCACTGCCTGATGTGGATAGAAGCCAACACTACGGCACTGGCTTTTACTGTTTTTTTTTTTTGTTTGTTTGTTTAGAAAGATTGGCCCTGAGCTAATGTCTGTTGCCAATCTTCATGTTTCTTTTCTCCCCAAAGTTCCCCAGTACATAGTTGTATATCATGGTCATAGGTTCTAGTTCTTCTATGTGGGATGCTGCCTCAGCATGGCTTGATGAGCAGTGCTAGGTCCACATTCAGGATCCAAACAGGTGAACCCTGGGCCACTGAAGCAAAGCACGTGAACTTAACCACATGGCCATGGGGCTGGCCCTGGCGTTAGCTTTTGAGAGAAGAAAGGGCATTATTGCTAGGTCGAGTGGCAAGGAGACAGAAGGCAAGGCTCGCAAATCTGACTCTCTGATCCAAGGTTCAGGGTGAAATTTAAGGAGTTAGGGGCGACTAAGCTGCCACTGGGACCATGGAAGCTGATTGGCTAGTCTCAAACAAGTCCATATAAGGTAGTCAACCTACTTGGGAGGTTGGAAGACAGATTTTCCTTATGGAAGGACTCCTAACTTTGTAAAGGGCCCAGTGGTAAGATTTTGAAGATTCTTTGTTCCAGAGTAATCTTGGATCTATGGGTTCCCACCTGGCACATGCATGCTCTCATCTCTATTATTGAGCAAAGTTTGATTAATCAGTAACGTGTTTTAAGATAGCAAAACTAGTTTCTGCTGGTAAATGATTTGTGTACTGTTTCAATTGCCTCTTTCCCTTGTACATTCCTTAATCTTGAGGGAACTAGGGTGATGGAAACTCTAGCTACTTCCTGCTGATTAGGGGGAAGATCAAAGTTTCTTTCTGAGTCTTTTGTTCTTAAACATAATCAAGCCAAAGAGACACATTTCGGGGTGGCACAATATGATCTCCCACATTCCTGCCTTTGAAACTTCAAGAAGTTTCACAGTCCAGAAGCTGAGTTGGTAGATTGTTAAACCTCAGTAAACACTAGTTTCTTATTCCTGACAATAGGTCAGTCTAGTTAAATTGATTTCAGGAGGTGGTGATTCAGGTAGGCTTCCAAAGTTAAGCCTATAAGCAAGTAAAAAGATATCTAATTAGGGTTATTTGTATTGAAATGAAATAAAAGCAAAGGTTAAATGTTGAAACCAGTTTCTGAGCCCAGAGTACAGCCAGTCAAGAACATTTCCAGGTGTCACAGTCAAGGCATTCTTTTGCAGTTTGAAATGTCTCTGATGATGTCATCAGGTGTTCAAGTTCATTTTGAGAAGCTTATACTGCAAGAGGCATGAAGATTCTCTAAACATGGGCTATCATGGTGACTTCTCTCATGGTTATATCACATTGTTCAATTTCAGTTTACAAGGCTTCAGGAAAGAGAATGATTTCAGTTCTCAATGATGCCAAATGAAAAGGATAGATAAAATTGAAAACATTAATTTGCATGTTTGTAGCCAGCTATTTGAGGAAACTGGCAGAATTCAAGACACAGTCCAGCTTACAGATAGAAAACAAAAACCTCAAAGAAAATTTATAGAACTAGAATGTCTATTACACTTCCTACTGGAAAATAATTTTTATCTCTAAAATCAGCTTCCTTTTTACTGAATATAGGCGAATTAAGACTAATTGGTTTGCAAAATAACTCGTTTCAATAAGTATAGCCCACTTGTTTACAAAAGTATACTACGAATAGCAATACATTGTATAGGATCTTTTATTTTATTTAATTTTCCAAGTCATTCTCTCCTTTTTCACTTTTTCTTAAAGATTGGAAGCTGTGTACAGACTGTTTTCAATCTTCTTTGTTGGAACTTTGAATAAGAAATCTCAGATTGAACTTTAAAGGGTTCTACAAGCCAGGAAGGCCAAGCAAATACCTTGCCATCAGACTCTGCCTGCAATACATATAAATTTGGTTGAATTCTTCTTTTCTTGAGGTTTCTCAAAATATCCTAAGGTTCTTGCACCTGCCAGGAAGAGACAATACTTACTCATCTGGTAAGGGTGCTAGGAACGCTGTAAACAAGGCATCAGGCCAATTTACAAGGGGCTTTATTTGGTCCATAAAGTTAACATTTGTTTCTTACAGTTGCATGATGGAATCTGAGTTTATGAAGGTCTATCTCAAACATGATATTAGAGTTAAACCATTGGTAATGTAACCAATATTTCCAATTCATTCCTGTTATAAGAAAGAACAAACAATTACAGAACTTATGAAAATGACAGTATTGCCATCAAACTAAGACTATTCACTCATTCTAAATTAGAGAGGGATCAAGTAAGGGGGAAAACATAAATGTATTAATTTTGCACAAATATATACTTTAAATACAGAAAAGAGGTTTCTCAAACCTGTGGAAAGAAAAGATGAAAAAAATCAGAAATATTTCACACAAAATTCTCTGTTTACCTGCCAATGTGCAGTGAATCTAGCCCAGCCAAAACAAGACAGACTGGGGAATCAACGTGGAAGACTGATCCCTTTGCACCAACACAGCGGAGCATACTGGAGTACCACCTGCATAAGAGGACCAGGAGAGCCGCCAGGATGCCAGCCCCAAGCAGGACACTGGGGCAACAGAGTCCCTGGCTTCAGCCCCTCCTCCCCGCATACCCTCCTCCTCCAAGCTCTAGGCAGGGTCCCTGACACCCAGGGCGGGGCGGCGCCCTATGCCAGCCCAGTTCAGCCTGGACCTATTGGAATTTGAGTGTAATAAATCGATATTGACACGTGCTTGAGTTTTGGGTGTCATCATTTCTTACGTCTGTTGGCTCGACAACTGGGAAGCACGTGGGGGCGCTGTTCTGTTTCCATCAGATTTTGCAGAACACACAGGAGGAGACGAAAGCCGGCAAGAGGGGAGGGGGTGAATTTCCAAAGGAGAAGGAAGCT
>NW_025792021.1:0-2335 GCF_021613505.1 Equus quagga | reverse complement strand
CCCCATGGAATCTTTATCTTAAGGAGCAAGTGAGTGGGGTGGGGAGGCATGGGTGGAAGGCACATTGCTAACAAGGATCACTGAATAAAAAGGAGCCTGACCCTTTTTCACAGATGGTGAGGTCACATTTAAGTGTCAGTGTTTCTCAACATGGGTCAGAGTTCCACGGTTGGCCTCACAGCCTTATCACAAGCCCATGGCCCCTAGAGGACATAAGATCTTATTATTTCCACGTGGCCTGGCCTGGGTCACCCTCATGGTCTGTGATGAGGATTATTTCAGGCTGGTTACTTTTAAAAAAACTGCAGATGGGAAGGAGGCTCTGAGGAGTGGAATTTGCTTGCCGTTTGATGAGAGACATTTCAATTTGTGAAGGAAGTCTCCATCTCTGGGGGTGTCTCCCTCTCTGCACCAGGAGGAAGCGGGGATGACCTTATCTCTAGAAACTCTTAATAGGGACGGCAAGGAGTTAAGTGTTGTTTATTGTGCTTGTCTGGTAACCTCATGTAGCTGACTCCCCCCACCATCAACATCCTCCAGGAAGCACAGGACATCCTGACTTAATCCAATCTGATTCTTATCTAAAGTTATAGAACCCAATAACCAGACCCCACCTGCACTGACATCATTTTAATGACTTGTTTTTACATATTCGTTCCTTTGTCTTGTAAAGAGACAACTCACCTTAAGTTTAGCTCCAACCCTCTACATACTGCAGCAGCTCTTGCTGCCCGTGGGTCCTGTCCATAGGCAGCAGCTCTTTACTGTCCATGGGTCCTGTCCCCATGGTATTCCATACTATTCTCTGAATAAAAGAGCACTACTGCTAGACATTGAGTGTACAAGAAATCCTTCTTCCGACTCCTCTGCTCACCGACCCCGCATCACTTGCGCCATTTGAAACTCAGTCAGTACTTCCCCCTGCACACCTGGACCCCTGAGTTCACAAAGGTGGAAACAATAGAGGCAGCCCCAGGCCAGGAAAAAGTTCCGTTTAAATGCAGACGTGCCAAGTGAGTCTGGTTCCAGCCCGCAGCCTAGTCGGGTTTGGCTGAGCTCTGCAGCCTCCCCCCTGCAGTCACTCTGGCACGAGGGGCGGGGCGTTTGGGATCTTCCAATCAGGGGAGGCTCTGGGGCAGGAGGGTGGGGCCGTGCACTGGACTTCCTGTGAAGGTGGCTTCCGGCTGCTGTCGCGCTGCGGGTGACCTGTCTTCTGCCGTAAGTGTCCTGGTGGCTCTGCCAGAGCCTCTGTCGCACTGTGACCTGCACTGACTGTTGGGGTCGTAGGAAGGACTCAGGAGGACCCAGCAGCCCTGGAAATGGTGAGTGTGCGGCCCCGGGGCGAGGACACGGAAGGCGGGGCTTGTGGGAAGCGGCGGGCTTGGCCCGGCCTCCCGCGGTCCCTTCCGGGGTCTGCGTCCCCTAGTCCGCTGTGGCGCCGCTCGGCCCTCAGGCCCCTCCGGCCGCAGCGTGGGGGCGGGGCCGGCAGCCGGGCCCCGGGCGTCCTGTGGTTCCTGCGCGCGGCGACTTGGGCCGGAGCGTCTCTGGGCCGCTGTGCGCCCGCAGCCCCGCGTGTCCCAGACGGTGCGGGGTCCGCGGGAGGGCCCGCAGGACAGTCGGGCCTCGGGCTCCGGGGTCCGTGCGCGAAGGGCCTGCGGTCTGTGGGTCCCCAGGGCCTCCTTTCTCCGCAGGGGGCACCTGTTTTCTCTGAATTTTCCATATATTCGGGGAACCGGGTCTCAAATCCCCAGTCCTTTCCCCACAGCTGCTCTTCTTGGGACTGAAGGCAAATCCGTAAATATTCACATGCCTCCGCGCACTCCCAAAGCCACTTCCCCTCTTTGATTCACAGGATGCTTATCAACACTTGCTCCTCCATGGCGCGTTTCAACCAGAGCCAATGTGTTAACCGTTTATCATTATCCCCCAGAGCCATGGATGGCTCTATTCTTTTTTTTTTTTTTGGTAAGATTTTCTTTTTCCTTTTTCTATCCAAAGCTCCACCCCTCACATAGTTGTATATTTTTGTTGTGAGTCCTTGTAGTTGTGGCATGTGGGACGCCACCTCAGCATGGCCTGATGAGTGGTGCCATGTCTCCACCCAGGATTCGAACTGTCGAAACCCTGGGCCACTGAAGCAGAGCACGCGAATTTAACCACTGGGCCACACGGGGGCCCAGGATGGCTCTATGTTAAAGATTAGATTTGTCTGTGTGATGCGGCCTCCGGGAGCAGAGAAGTCGAAAGAAAGATTCCTTGGACTCTCAAGGTCTGGCAGTAGTGCTCCCTCATTCAGAGAACAGCGTGTGGACAGGACCCATGGGCAGGAAGAGCT
>NW_025792020.1:0-5541 GCF_021613505.1 Equus quagga | reverse complement strand
CATCTTCCTCTACTTTATACGTGGGATGCCTGCCACAGCATGGCTTGACAAGCAGTGCATAGGTCTGCACCCAGGATCCAAACCAGCAAACCCCGGGCTGCCTAAGTTGAGAGCATGAACTTAATTGCTACGCCAGCGGGCCAGTCCTCTTTTCCATTTCTAAAACCACCAAGCTACACTCAGTTTTCCCTGTGCTCCTTCCAAGATGTGTATCATTCCTGTCTTGGAACTCTAAATATCTCCTGGGGTCAAATGTGAAGGATGTGGTCTCTAAAACTTCTACAAGGATCAGCACTCTTCCCATACTTGAAGGTTAGCCTCTGTGGGCTGCTCATCCTCACGAGCAGGTCTCCTAAATATCATTCTCTCTTCATATGTGGTGGCCATTATGCAAGATCCACTTAAATCCTATCTCCTTCGTGAAGTCTTCTGGGGCCGTCCTAAGCTGCAGAGAACTCTCGCTCCCATTACATAAAATACAGAGTTCAATGCCTATTTGTTGGAACCTAAGAAGATACAGGCACTATCCTAGGTACTGGTGATACATTGTTGAATAAGATGGCTAACAGAGCAAGGGGCAAAATGCATAGTATAAAAACAAGCACTTAGTAAATAAACTTTTTTGCACAGGGTTCAAAGTGAAATAAAAGCAACTGAACATTTATTAAGGAAGGACTTTAATCTTCCTAATATCTCTTAAGGTTTTATATGACAGAATGGGGCAGAAGAGAGTACAGGGAAGTAACTCATATAAAGGTCACGTGATAAAGCAGAAATCGGAAAGCATCTGCCTGATTCCAAAGCCAAGCTTTGCCACCTCACTGAGGCTGCCTCTATAGGGTAGAAAGGACAAGGCTGACTACATTAGCAGACGTTTATTGAATGCTTATTATAAACCAGGCACTATAGTCAGTATTTACATAGGTATTAATTAAATTCTTATAACTGTACTGCGTGGGGGACACTATGATTATCCCTGTTTTAAAGATAAAGACACTGAGTAACGAAGAGACACTGAATAACTTGGCCCGTGCCCTCCAGCCAGTAAGTGGCAGCCAGTATTTTACCCATTTCCTTCCGACTGCAGTACTCCAGATCTTGGCCATTTTATTTTATTAACGCCTGAAGGTTGGAAGTCTAGATTGTAGGCAGAGATCCATCATTCTGAGTTGTTCAAACGTGCAAAACATGATGCGTTTCAACTTCTTGGTTTTTCAAATGAGAAAAATGATGTCCATCCTGCCTTTTTGTGGGGTAGAGTGAGGCTCAAATGAGATTTATTTATCAGGTGTTTTATTAATAATAGATAACAAAGAGAAAGTTATATTTTAGACTAGGACACTGCCTAGGACCTTCTGAAAAGTTGTCTATTACCAAATCTATTGCTCAACGAAGCACTTTCCTCTTAAGTTTAGAGGGATGACTTATTTTTAATGAAAAGCATCTCACAAATTTAACAGAAAACAATTTTATTTTTAATCTGGATTTCTTTTGAAAATTCAATGGTTGACAATATGGAAAATTGCCTAAATGGGAAAGTTAGTTTCTAATGTCATTACCCTAAGATTGATCCTTATGTCTGGCTTTCTACTGATTTTAAGAACGATTTGGAAGATTAGAACAGCAACACACACCACACTCGGATGTTTCAAAGTACAGTGAGAGTCTCCGATCAATTAAAAGTACTCTATTGAAAAACCAGCAGTGGCCCAGGAGGTGGCCAGGAGGCAGCTCTGCTGAGATACAAGGCAGAGGTGGGCCTGAGGATTTCTTGCCTACTCTAGAGGAGGGGCTCCCTGCTCCTTTGCACAGATTCCCATGCGGTGGGGCCCCTTGCACACCGAGCCCAAGCAGGGCTGGGGTGGGAGGCCGAACAGCACAGGAGCGGGGAACCTGTTGTGCAACCGGTTGCCTGGAAGGTTTGGCTTCCTCCTGGCCCCTGCCTGGCCCTCAGGGTCTCAGCTGCTGCTCAGCTGCTGCTCAGCTGCTTCTCAGTCCTCTTGGGCCCCTTATCAGATGTTCCTGGAGATTATGTATGCATGTGTACATGCAGATCCAAAGGCAACTGCAGTGTCTTAGTCACTGCTGGGTCCACAGCCGCCACCACCCTCCCCCATCCATGGGGCCTGGTGCCGAGCTCATGTCCAGCCAGCCTGCTCCCCTTTTAGCCAGGGCCTCAGACACCGGGCCCACAGTTCTGCCATCCATCCCTTTAGCTAATGTGTACTGAGGCCCTGCTACTTGCCAGATCCTGTGCTAATGCTGGGGATACAGCTGTGAGAAACCAGAGGCTCCACCCTCTTGGAGCTCAGTTCTCCTGGAAGGCAAGGGTGGGCAGGGGAGAGGACAGACAGGGACAAACAATGAACAAGGTAAATAAGTAAAATATATGGCAATCGGATGGCAGTAAGTGCCATGGAAAGAAAGTTGGGGGAGGGGATTGGAAGTGAGGGGGAATGGGTAGGAGGGTTGTAATTCAAAATAGGCAGGTCTGGGAAGGTTTCTCTGAGGTGACATCTAAACAAAGACCTGAAGAATGTGGGAGAAGGAGTTATGCCAATACATGGGAGAAGAGTGTTCCAGGTAAAGGGAACAGTCAGTGCAAAGGCCCTGAGGTAGAAAGTGCTCAGTATGCTGGAGGAACAGCAAGGAGGCCAGAGTAGCTGGAGCTGGTAAGTGAGGGAAGAGGAGTGGGAGCATAGAGGCAGAGAGGGGACTAGATCACGCCTTGTGGGTCGTAGTTAAGACTTTGCCTTTACTCCGAGGGCGGTGGGAGTCCCAGGAGAATTACCTCTTTATTGAGGTACAGTTAGATCCCATTGTCAGCCTAGAGTTCAATGGCTTTCAGTACATTTATGCAGTTGTGCAGTACAGCCATGCCCACAGTCCTGTCTGACCACACTTCCATCCCCTCAGAAAGTTCCCTCCTTCCCTTTTGCAGTAATTCCTGCTCCCATCCTCAGCCCCAGGCAACCACTAAGGCTTCTGTCCCCAGAGTTTTACCTTTTCGAAAGATTTCGTATAAATGGAATTAGACAACAAATCCATGTCTTATTTAATACGACTTTTTAGTTTTTAGTGTCCAGTAGTGACTCTCAAAAATAAGCATACACATAATCCAAAATCACAGCAGTATTGTCTTACAAGTTGGGTTTGTGAATGGAGGCACAAAGAGGCCAAATGAGTCGCAAAATAAGTCAATCCCAGTAAGAAAAGCAAAACAGAGGATGTGATATGAAAACTTCAAACTCCCATTCTGCATTGCTTCTTACTGCTTAAACTTTTCACCCCGTTAAGGCTCTCTCCAAGGAAAACAGCCTTAGGTAGGAAATCCCAATGTTTGTAGATTCGCTTTGGAAAAGAACGCCTTGTATGTTTGTGTTTGATAACATTGTTATAGTTACTAAAATATCAGCCCATGTTTCCGGAAGTTCGTAGGATTCCCTACCGCGGAGGCAAGGTCGTCCGCATGTACAAGCTTCTCAGTTCAGTATTTTCTCTAATGTTGGGTTGCCATGGAATAATATAAATCAGTGAATTTTCCTGATATCCAAGCTAGTCTAAACTGGTTTTAAATATGACCAAATGTGACTGAATAATATTGTGCAGCAATTTTTCTCCCTGTAAGGTGTTTTACAAAAGAAGAATACATACACACGATTGCACAAGCCCCCATCTGAGAGAAGAACAGAATAAAAACAGTTGAGGGTTAAAAGCGATCACTTGAGCAAAATTGTCTGGGGGAAGTTTATCTATTTTCACCTGGTTCTCTCCATTGTCATCACTTCTGCCTGCCCTGCTGGACCTGGAGTTCCAGAGAAGTGGGAAATCCAGTGACTACTGGTAGAGGACTGGTTGAATGAATAGGTTTTGTTTCCAGAAATAACTCTAGAAATTCTGTATTGGAATCTATAGCAGGGAAGAAATAAAATAAAGCAGAAATCTCCATCATTTACTTAGCTAGCTGCTTTCTCAACCTTCCTCCTTCCTCTTATATTTTTCGGTATATCATATAGCTTTACAAGGTGTTACAAGACAAAAGTCTAATCCTGGTATACGACATCTATTTTCAAGCATTCATAGAATGGTCAAGATATATTAACCTCACGGCAAGAAGGAGACCACACACGAATCCTTAAGTCCAAACAGAATAAGATCCCATAAGAGTTCTGTAGAAACAGCATAGGAATAAATACTAGTCACGTTTAAAGAGAACATTGATGGACCACACAGTCCACTAAATTTCAGAATATTGAAGTAATGAAATTTGTTTATGCAGAATTATCTGCTACTGACTTTGATACTTGGTCCAGCAAGAACAACCCCAAGAGAGCATCAGGATAGAAGACAGAGTTTGTTATTAGGGTTATAAGAATTTCCATAGTTGAGTAAAATGAGATGACAAAGACCAGACCAAGAACAGATTTATGTACACATTGCATGTTTCCTTCGTATTGGCCCTAGTGTTTTGCAGTCCTGATAGAATTAACCATTTACCTTAAGATTCCAGAGGCCAGATCAGTGATGTATTCCTAACAGAGACAGGTGCACACAGGACCCTTGCAACAGGTGATTTTGGACATAATGTCAGATTTAGGGAGCACACAAGGTAAAATTGAGACCCTCTGTGGGATGTTTCTTACACAAAATGAAAAGTAATGTCTAGTATTTAGTAGACAGACATTTAAGCATCCTATTAATAACAATATGAATCATAGCAACAATGGATGCATAATACTGAAGTTTTAATTTTCCTTCTTTCTTTCAACCTGAAAATATAGAAGGTACACTACCAAAACCATCAAGACTCACACATGATATATAAACTGTCCGGAAAATCTATTTGTTTATGTTGAAGATGTAACTTTCCATTATCCCAGGCTCCCCCTTACAATAGCAGTATCTATTTCCCACAAGAGGCAGGATGGTGTATGAGCTGAGATCAGGCATTTGGCATCAGAAAAACATACATTCAAATCCAACCCTGGGACTTGCCAGGTGAGTTTCCAGTAGCCTATTGTACAAGTCATTTCCTCACTATGACTCGGTTTCTTTACCAGTGAAATAGAAAACTGAGGGTATTTGGAAACATAAATTAACTCGTTCAAAGAGCGTGGAATAGTGATTGGCTGATGATAAATATTCAATAAGTCATGGTCCAAATATCTATTAACATTAATCATCAGAATTCTAGCGAGGCTAAAGTTACAGCAAGTAGAACTGGAAAATATTGTCCCAAGTTCTGATAAACTACAGAGAATCATGCTTTTTCAACTCTAGGAAACGTTCTTGTAAGTGAATGGAACATTTGTATCCACCAGAAATTGTTCATCTTTCACTGACTTTTTTTAGTACTATATGAACACTGAAACATTTGTATTCTTTAATCTTTTTTAATTTTTATTTTATCTTTTTTTTAGGAAGATTAGCCCTGAGCTAACATCTGCCGCCAATCCTCCTCCTTTTTTGCTGAGGAAGACTGGCCCTGAGCTAACATCTTCCTCTACTTTATACGTGGGATGCCTGCCACAGCATGGCTTG
>NW_025792019.1:0-6966 GCF_021613505.1 Equus quagga | reverse complement strand
TTCAACTAAATAGCAACAACAGAGAGATATCTGGAAAATTCCAAATAGTTGGAATTAAGACACACACTTCATGAATCACAGAGGATGCCATAAGAGAAATTAAGAAGTATTTTTAATAGAATAAAAAGAATAAAAATGGAATAAAAATGAAACCAGAGCATCTCAAAAATCATGAAATGCAGCTAAAGCATTTCTCAGGTGCACATTTATGAATTTGATTTTTATATTGGCAAAAAGGAAGTTCTTAAATCAATGATCTAAACTACATTAAGTAAAAGAGGAGAAAACAAAACTCAAAGCAAACAGAAAGAAGCAAATAATAAAGAGCATAAATAAATAAAATTTAAAATAAAAGAAGCAACCACAACAAAATCCCAATAGATCTAATTGATGAAACAAAACGTGGCTCTCTGAAGAGATTAAAAATGAAGTTGAGAGACCTGGGGCCAGCCGGGTGGTGTAGCGGTTAAGTTCACCTGCTCTGCTTCAGCGCCTGGGGTCTGTGGGTTCAGATCCTGGGTGTGGCCCTACACACCACTCATCAAGCTGTGCTGTGGAGGCGTCCCACATAGAAAGTAGAGGAAGATTGGCACAGATTTCAGCTCAGGGGCAATCTTCCCTCAAAAGAATGAAAACAAAACAAAAAATTGACCAACCTCCATCAAGGCCGGTGATGAAAAAAGGGCAAAGACGTTAGTGATTAATATCAGGATGGAAAAAGACATAAGTATGAATCCTACAGACTTTATAAAGATAGTAAGGGAATGTTATGAACAACTTTATGCCAAGAAATTCAATAACTTAGATGAAGTAGACAAATTTCTTGAAGGAAACACATTAGCAAAACTTGCTCAAAAGAATCGAAAACTCAAACAGCCTGTATCGACTCTAGAAACCTAATCCATAATTTAAAAACCTTCCCAAAAGAAGACTCCAGGCAAATGGCTTTGCTGGTGAGTTTTATCCAACATTTAAAAAAGAGATAATACCAATGTTACATAAATTCTTTCAGAAGGTAAATGAGGAGAGAACCCTGAAGTCCCTTTATGGGGCTTGTATTTGTCCTGATCCCTGAAGCAAAGACATGACAAGATCAACTCCTGTCATGAAAATAGATGCAAAAATCCATAACGAAAATTAGCAAGTGGAATCCAGCAATATCTACACAGGCTAATACATCATGACCAAGTAAGGTTGACCCCAAGAGCACAAGTTTGGTTTAACATGTGAAAATTGATCAATGTAATTCACCTTATCATAAAATAAAGGATAAAAACAAATGATCACACTGTATGCAGAAAAAACATCTGAAAAAAAATTGTAGCTCTTTAATGGTAAAAACTCTCAGTAAGCAAGGAATAAAAGAGAACATCTTTAACCTGATTGGGGACATTTCCAAAAACCCTGAAGCTAGCATTACACTCAGTGGTAGAAAGCTGTTCCAAGATCAGGAAGGGGAGTAGGATGTCTGCCCTCAGCTCTTCTATTTAGTGGGTGCTAGAGGACCTCGCCAGTGCAGTAGGGCAAGCAAAAGAAAGGAAAGACGTTCAGGCTGGAAAGATGCAGCTGTCTGTATTTGCAGATGGTATATTTCTGTGCGCAGATCCCTAAGGAACCTACAAAGTAACTACTAGAAAGAATAAGCAAATTTATCAATATTGCGGGATATAAGGTCAATATGCGAAAACACACTGGCATTTCTATAGTGAAATTAAAGACAAGCATTCCATTTACAACCGCAACATGTGAAATACTTATGAATATGTTGAACAAAAGTTGTACAAGACGGATACACCAAAAGCTACAAAATATTACAAAGCAAAATTTAAAGGCTGGAGTAAATGGAGCCCTATCCATTTCACGGTTGGGGAGATTTAATATTGGTAACGTGGCTCTTCTCCCCAAATGGATTCATTGAAAGAGTCAATGCAACACCCATCAAATTCTTTTCTTTTTTTATTATCTTAGCCATTTTTAAAAAATTTGAGATCGTAATACTTTACATCATTGTGAAATTTCACTTGTCATTAATTCTTGTCTGTCACCTCATAGGTGCTCCCCTCCACCCTCTGTGCCCACCCCTCACCCCTTTCCCCTGGTAACCGCTGAACTGTTTTCTTTGTCCATGTTCTTATTTTTATTCCACATATGAGTGAAACCATCTGGTCTTTGTCTTTCTCAGTCTGGCTTATTTCACTAAGCGTAACTTCCTCCAGGGCTTTCCATGTTTTTGCAAATGGTATCAGTTTGTCTTTTTTTCTGGCTGAGTAGTATTCCGTCGTATACATATACCACATCTTCTTTATCCAATCATCAGTTGACGGGCACTTGAATAGTTTCCATGTCTGGGCTATTGTGAATAGTGCTGCAGTGAACATAGGGGTGCATATGTTACTTTGGATTGTTTGGATTTCAAGTTGTTTGGGTAGATACCCAGTAGGGGGATAGCTGGGTCATATGGTATTTGTATTTTTAGTTTTTTGAAGACTCTCCATACTGTTTTCCATAGTGGCTGCACCAGTTTTCATTCCACCAGCAGTGTGTGAGGGTTCCCTTCTCTCCACACCTTCTCCAACATTTGTTAGTTTTAGTCTTGTGATTATAACCATTTTAACTGGTGTAAGATGGTATCTTAGTGTAGTTTTGATTTGCATTTCCCTGATGATTAGTGATGTTGAAGATGTTTTCTTGTGTTTATTGGCCATCCGCATATCTTTGGAAAAATGTTCATATCCTCTGCCCATTATTTAATTGTGCTGTTTGCTTTTTTGTTGTTCAGTTGTGTGAGTTCCTTATATATTATGGAGCTTAACGCCTTACTGGATATATGATTTGCAAAAGTTTTCTCTCAGTTGGTGGGTTGTCTTTTGTTTTTTTTTTTTTTCTATGCCAATTTTTTTTATTGAGTTATTGATAGGTTAAAATGTTGTGAAATCTCAATTGTACATTAATGTTTGTCAGTCATGTTGTAGGTGCACCACTTCACCCTTTGTGCCCACCCCCCACCCCACCTTTCCCCTGGTATCCACTAAACTGTTCTTGGTCCATAGTTTTAAATTCCTCATATGAGTGGAGTCATACACAGATTATCTTTCTCTTGCTGGCTTACTTCACTTAACATAATTCTCTCAAGGTCCATCCATGTTTTTGCAAATGGAATGATTTTGTTCTGTTTTGCAGCTGAGTAGTATTCCATTGTATATATGTACCACATCTTCTTTATCCATTCGTCTGTTGCTGGACACTTAGGTTGCTTCCACGTCTTGGCTATTGTAAATAATGCTGCAATAAACATTGGGGTGCACAGGACTTTTGGGATTGCTGACTTCAAGCTCTTTGGATAAATACCCAGTAGTGGGATGGCTGGATCGTATGGTAGTTCTATTTTTAATTTTTTGAGGAATCTCCATACTGTTTTCCATAGTGGCTGCACCAGTTTGCATTCCCACCAGCAGTGGATGGGGGTTCCTTTTTCTCCGCAACCTCTCCAACATTTGTTGCTATTAGTTTTAGATATTTTTGTCATTCTAACGGGTGTAAGGTGATATCTTAGTGTAGTTTTGATTTGCATTTCCCTGATGATCAGTGATGATGAGCATCTTTTCATGTGCCTATTGGCCATCCGTATATCTTCTTTGGAGAATGTCTGTTCATGTCTCCAGCCCATTTTTTGATTGGGTTGTTTGATGTTTTGTTGTTGAGTTGTGAGAGTTCTTTATATATTATGGATATTAAGCCTTTGTCAGATATATGACTTGCAAATATTTTTTCCCAGTTAGTGGGTTGTTTTTTTGTTTCAATCCTGCTTTCATTTGCCTTGAAGAAGCTCTTTGATGAAGTCCCATTTGTTTATTCTTTGTATTGTTTCCCTTCTCTGAGAAGGCATAGTGTCCGAAAAGATCCTTTTAGTACTGATGTCAAAGAGTGTACTGCCTACGTTTTCTTCCAGAAGCCTTATGGTTTCAGGTCTCACCTTTAGGTCTTTGATCCATTTTGAGTTTATTTTGGTGAAGGGTGAAAAAGAATGGTCAATTTTCATTCTTTTACATGTGGCTTTCCAGTTTTCCCAGCACCATTTGTTGAAAAGACTTTCTTTTCTCCATTGTATGCCCTCAGCTCCTTTGTCAAAGATAAGCTGTCCACAGATGTGTGGTTTTATTTCTGGGCTTTCAATTCTGTTCCATTGATCTGTGCACCTGTTTTTGTACCATGCTGTTTTGATTACTGTAGCTTTGTAGTATGTTTTGAAGTCAGGGATTGTGATGCCTCCCGTTTTGTTCTTTTTTCTCAGGATTGCTTTAGAAATTCGGGGTCTTTTGTTGCCCCATATGAATTTTAGGATTCTTTGTTCTAATTCTGTAAAGAATGTCATTGGGACTCTGACTGGGATGGCGTTGAATCTGTAGATTGCTTTAGGTAGAATGGACATTCTAACTATGTTTATTCTTCCAATCCATGTGCATGGAATGTCTTTCCATCTCCTTATGTCGTCATCCAATTCTCTCAGAAAGGCCTTGTAATTTTCATTATATAGGTCCTTCACTTCCTTAGTTAAATTTACCCCAAGGTATTTTATTCTTTTTGTTGCGATTGTGAATGGTATTGTGTTCTTGAGTTCTTTTTCTGTTAGTTCGTTATTGGAGTATAGAAATGCTACTGATTTATGCAAATTGATTTTGTACCCTGCAAGTTTGCTGTAGTTGTTGATTACTTCTAACAGTTTTCCAATGGATTCTTTGGGGTTTTCTATATATAAGATCATGTCGTCTGCAAACAGTGAGAGTTTCACTTCTTCCCTCCCTATTTGGATTCCTTTTATTCCCTTTTCTTGCCTGATTGCTCTGGCCAGGACCTCCAGTACTATGTTAACTAAGAGTGGTGATAGAGGGCGTCCTTGTCTCGTTCCTGTTTTCAGGGGGATGGGGTTCTGTTTTTGCCCATTGAGTATGATGTTGGCTGTGGGTTTGTCATATATGGCCTTTATTATGTTGAGGTAGTTTCCTTCTATGCACATTTTGTTCAGAGTTTTTATCATAAATGGCTGTTGGATCTTGTCAAATGCTTTCTGTGTATCTGTTGAGATGATCATGTGGTTTTTATTCCTCAGTTTGTTGATGTGGTGTATCACGTTGATTGATTTGCGGATGTTGAACCATCCCTGTGTCCCTGGTATGAATCTCACCTGATCATGATGTATGATCCTTTTGATAAACTGCTGAATTCTGGTTGCCGAAATTTTGTTGAGAATTTTTGCATCTATGTTCATCAGTGATATTGGCCTGTAGTTCTCTTTTTTCGTGGTGTCCTTGTCAGGTTTTGGTATCAGCATGATGTTGGCCTCATAGAATGTGTTAGGAAGTGTTCCATCCTCCCTAATTTTTTGGAATAGCTTGAAAAGTATAGGTATTAAATCCTCTCTGAAAGTTTGGTAGAATTCCCCAGGAAAGCCATCTGGTCCTGGGGTTTTATTCTTTGGGATGTTTTTGATTGCTGTTTCAATCTCTTTCCTTGTGATTGGTCTGTTCAAATTGTCTGCCTCTTCTTGAGTGAGCTTTGGGAGATTGTAGGAGTCCAAGAATTTATCCATTTCCTCTAGGTTATCCATTCTGTTGGCATATAGTTTTTTGTAGTGTTCTCTTATAATTTGTTGTATTTCTGCAGAGTCTGTTGTTATTTCTCCTGGCTCATTTCTGATTTTGTTTATTTGAGCTTTCTCCCTTTTTTTCTTTGTAAGTCTGGCTAGTAGTTTGTCAATTTTATTTATCTTCTCAAAAAACTAGCTCTTTGTTTCATTGATCCTTTCTCCCGCCTTTTTCGTTTCAATAGTATTTATTTCTGCTCTGATTTTTTTTTTTAAAGATTTTATTTTTTCCTTTTTCTCCCCAAAGCCCCCTGGTACATAGTTGTGTATTCTTCGTTGTGGGTTCCTCTAGTTGTGGCATGTGGGACGCCGCCTCAGCGTGGTCTGACGAGCAGTGCCATGTCCGCGCCCAGGATTCGAACCAACGAAACACTGGGCCACCTTCTGCTCTGATTTTTATTATTTCTCTCCTTCTGCTGACTTTGGGCTTTATTTGTTCTTTTTTCTCCAGTTCAGTTAGGTGTACTTTAAGACTGCTTATTTGGGATTTTTCTTGTTTCTTAAGATGTGCCTGTATCGCGATGAATTTTCCTCTTAATACAGGTTTTGCTGTATCCCATATGACTTGGTATGGCATGCTATCATTTTCATTTGTCTCCAGGTATTTTTTGATTTCTTCTTTAATTTCTTCAATGATCCATTGCTTGTTCAGTAGTGTGTTGTTTAGTCTCCACATCTTTGTGCCTTTCTCAGCTTTTTTCTTGTAATTAATTTCTAGCCTTATAGCATTATGATCGGAGAAGATGCTTCTTATTATTTCAATTTTTTTAAATTTGTAGAGGCTGGACTTGTTTCCCAACATATGGTCTATCCTTGAGAATGTTCCATGTGCACTTGAGAAGAATGTGTATTCAGCTGTTTTAGGGTGAAATGATCTATATATGTCTATTAAGTCCAATTGTTTTAGTTTTTCATTTAGCTCCACTATTTCCTTGTTGATTTTCTGTCTGGATGATCTGTCCATTGATGTGAGTGGGGTGTTGAGGTCCCCTACTATTATTGTGTTGTTCTTAACTTCTTCCTTTAGGTCTGTTGATAGTTGCTTTATGAACCTTGGTGCTCCTGTGTTGGGTGCATAGATATTTATAAGCGTTATTTCTTCTGGATGAAGTGTCCCTTTGATCATTATATATTGTCCCTCCGTGTCTCTCTTTACCTGTCTTATTTTTAAATCCACTTTGTGTGATATAAGAATTGCCACACCTGCCTTCTTTTTCTTGCTATTAGCTTGAAGTATTGTCCTCCACCCCTTCACCCTGAGCCTGTGTTTGTCCTTGAGGCTGAGGTGTGTTTCCTGGAGGCAACAAATTGTTGGATCTTGTTCT
>NW_025792018.1:0-1207 GCF_021613505.1 Equus quagga | reverse complement strand
ATAGTCAGAAGCCGGGAGGGGTTCCCACAAACATAAGTTCTCTAAGGGTATATTTCGTGGCTCAGACGATTTCTAAGCTATTAGAAAGCATCCCATGTAGGACTGGCCTCCGGAAACACTCCTGGCACCCCTGAGCTGAGTCACCTGGTGCCAGGATGCGAGTAAAGGGCTAGAGGTGGCAGCACTACAGGACCTTTCTCTGAGGCATCCAGCACAAGCTGTGAGGTGGAGGAGGAACGAAGTGTGCCATGTCGGCTTGGGTGCAATTTCTCTGTAAGTTTTTTGTATTTGCCAATATAATTTTTATTTTTCTTGTTTCCTTGTTTAAAGAAACAATATATTATATTAAAAATATGGGTGCTGGCTGGAAGTCATCCCATCTCAGGGCAAAATCCAATTGAGACGGAGTGAGGTCTGTTGATGGAGACTCAGGAAGAGGTCACTGAGTCCCAGTCACCCACCTGGCTCTGAAACCGAAAGGTTCCCTCGGCTGGCACTCTGGAGGCCTTGCTCCTGTGGCAGAGAGAAGACATTATGTGGAAGCCATTGCTTCCCAACCAAGGGCACAAGAGGCCAGCTGTGGCGCAATGCCTACTGGGAGATACAGAACTGAGGGAAGTTTCCTGCCCAGTGGATACTGACTAGTCAGCAGGCCTCTTGGCAGCACAGACGGAGCATATGGTTTCAGCGGGCCATTCGCTCCCAGGTGAGCACCAAGAGACCACAGGATATAAGGAAATAATGGGTTACCTGCTGGTGCCACATTCGGGGAGAGATTTGTACAATACTTGAATTTGGATATGAATACTTTTTAATATTATATTTCCCAATATTTTGACTTTTATCAATATCTGAATTAACTTTTTTTATTTTAAAGATTGGCACCTGGGCTAACAACTGTTGCCAATCTTCCTTTTTTTTTCCCCAAAGATTGGCACCTGGGCTAACAACCGTTGCCAATCTTTTTTTTTTTCTGCTTTATCTCCCCAACCCCGCCCCGTACACAGTTGTATATCTTCGTTGCATGTCCTTCTAGTTGTGGGATGTGGGAGGCCACCTCAACGTGGCATGATGAGCGGTGCCATGTCCGTGCCCAGGATCCGATCCCTGGGCCGCTGCAGTTGAGCGTGCAAACAACCATTCGTCCACGGAGCCGGCCTCATGAATTAACTTTTTAAGCACCTAAAAAAAATACAGTTTATCTTGC
>NW_025792017.1:3719-5099 GCF_021613505.1 Equus quagga | reverse complement strand
GCCAAACCGTGCAGGGAAGAGAATTCTGCAAAGGTGGTTCGCTGAGCTAAGTCGGAACAATGCAAAACCACCGCAAAGTGACGGAGGAGACGGCAGCTCTAGAGACGCCCGATATGCATTTAATTTGGTTTACACTTTGAGGATTGTGGAGCACAGAGAGAAGTCAACTGGGAAAAGCACATTCCGAGGAAGGTGAACGCTGTCCGTAATGATTGGCAGGTGGCTCCACTTTCGCGTGGCAGCAGCTGCGGGCTGGGAGCGGGGGAGGCCGAGGAGCATCTGTCAATGCCGGCGCTGACAGGGCCGCGGGGCCGCGTGGGGCTTGCCTCCCATGCCAGGCGCGGGCAGGGAGCCGCGGCTGGGACGACGCACAAGTGCGCGAGCGGCGGCCTCTCCCGCCGGGCCCGCCAGGCCGGCGCCCAAGGCCAGGAGGCTGCGGAGGGCAGGCGGCGGCGCCGCCCGGGGTCGGACCACAGCGCCCTCTGCGGCCACAGCGCAGGCTGCGGGCTCTCCCGGAGGGGCTGCGCCTGCCGCTGGTCCCCAGCATCTAACAGACGTTGACTCAAGTCCCCGTGACGCCAGCGCTGCTGTAAGAGATGGGGTGACCTGGTGAATTCCAGGCAGCCAAACGTTTCCAGCTCTTCTCTCTCGGCGCCGGCATCTTGTTGCTAACCCTCCCCGTCTCTAGGTCTGATAATGCACAAACCTGTGTTTCTGTTTGCTTTGCTTTGCTTTTGCCATTCGATATATCTGAAATATACTTTTGCATACAGAAGAGGTAGGTATTGTATATTTTTAAACGTGGCAAGTCCTGGTAAGGCTTAATGACAAAAGAATTAAATACATGTTTGGGACCGCTTTATATTGTGCTTCAAATTTCACTCTTAAGGGTTAATAAGTCTTTTCTGCTCTTACTTGTTCCTAGAACAAACAATTATATTATTAATGTTCAAGCTAATGTGCATCTCTTACTGGCTAAGATAAATAAAATGCTTTCACATTATCTTTACTATTAAGCAGACCAGGATGTATTAACTTCTTGCAGTTTACTTAAATGGCAAAACATGACCACAATAAAGGAAAATCAGCTACGTACCTATAATCCGACAGACCCAATAGGAAATGGATAGATAGATCAATCTAGAAAGAGACTGATGATAAGATACTGGCTCACGTGACTACAGAGGCTGAGACGCCCCAGGCTCTGCTGTCTGCAAGCTGGAAACCCAGCAGGGCAGTGGTGTGGTTCGAAGGCCTGAGAGCTGGGGGTCGATGGTGTGATTCCAGGTATGACGGCCTGAGAAGCAGGAGCACCCGGGCCGAGAGACCACTGTCCCCGCCCAGCAGGCAGGTAGGCAGGGGGAGGGCAGATCCCCCCCC
>NW_025792017.1:0-3619 GCF_021613505.1 Equus quagga | reverse complement strand
TCCCCGCCCAGCAGGCAGGTAGGCAGGGGGAGGGCAGATCCCCCCCCAACCACCCGTATTCTGTCCGGGCCCTCTGTGGTGGCGTGCTGCCCCTGCACTGGGGAAAGCCGGCTGGCTTACTCAGCCACCAATTCCAGTGCTAATCTCTTCCAGAAACACCCACACAGACACAGCTAGAAACACCATTTAAGCAGAGCTCGGCAAACCACGGGGCAGTGAAGCTGATGTGTGAAAGGAGCCATCGCGCCTTCCTTTGTTCTTCCTCTTGAATGCTCATTCTGTTTAATTTGTATTTCCCTAAGGAATAACGTCATTGAGCATCTTTCTGTGTCCTTATTTGCCTTTGGTGAAGCGTCTGCTCACATCTTTTGCTCATATTTGCTGGGTTGTTGGTTTTGAGAGATAATCAGAGAACTCACCTCATGGGGTTTCCGTGAAGATTAAATGAGTTAATAAAGGTAAAGACTTTGAAGAGTGTCTGGAACAGAATAAGGTCTCAATAAAGATCATGTCACTACTTCCGCCTCCCACACCCATGCCAAAAGTTGCCTGTTATTCCCAATCTCCACAAGAGTTTAGGAAGAGTTAACCCCTTAGTAAGGGTTAGACCAGCATTTCTCAAAGTGTCATCCCCAGACCAACAGCATCTGCACCTCCTGGGAACTTGTCAGAAATGCAGCTTCGCAGGCCCTGTCCAGACCTACTGAGCCAGAAGCCTCTGTTCTAGCAAGCCCTTCAAGGGATTGTGATGCCCGTGAAAGCTCGAGAACCACTGCTGCAGGTGGAATTCTGTGCCTGCAACAGGATAATAGTTAAGAAACATCTCTACTCTTACTTTGCTGCCATGGTGAACAAAATCCAGCTTCTAAAAACCAGCCTGTAATTCAGGCAAGATGGCGGTAGGGGCAGAAGAGAGAAAGATATCTTCCACTGACTGAGACCGCACAGGTATCAGGAAGACTGAATACAGGTCCAAACACCCAAAATCCAACCACACCAGGATCATCACGTTAATAAAAACTAAACAGCACTTCAACAAATGGTGCTGGGAAAACTGGGCAGCCACATGTAAAAGAATGAAAATCGACCATTCTTTTTCACCATTCACAAAAATAAACTCAAAATGGATCAAAGACCTAAAGATTAGGCCTGAAACAGTAAGTCTTCTAGAAGAGAATATAGGCAGTAGATTCTTTGGCATCAGTTTCAAAAGAGTCTTTTCGGACACCATAACCCCTCAGACGAGAGAAACAATAGAAAGAATAAACAAATGGGACTTCATCAGACTAAAGAGCTTCTTCAAGGCAAGGGAAAACAGGATTGAAACAAAAAAACAGCCTACTAATTGGGAAAAAATATTTACAAGTTATTTATCCGACAAAGGGTTAATCTCCATAATATATAAAGAACTCACACAGCTCAACAACAAAAAATCAAACAACCCAATCAAAAAATGGGCAGGGGACATGAACAGACATTTCTCCAAAGAAGATATACTGATGGCCAAGAGACACATGAAAAGATGTTCATCATCGCTGATCATCATGGAAATGCAAATCAAAGCTACACTAAGATATCACCTTACACCTGTTAGAATGGCAAAAATATCCAAAACCAAGAGTGACAAATGTTGGAGAGGCCGTGGAGAAAAAGGAACCCTCATACACTGTTGGTGGGAATGCAAACTGGTGCAGCCACTATGGAAAACAGTATGGAGATTTCTCAAAAAGTTAAAAATAGAAATACCTTATGACCCAGCCATCCCACTACTGGGTATCTATCCTAAGAACCTGAAATCAGCAATTCCAAAAGTCCCATGCACCCCTATGTTCATCGCAGCATTATTCACAATAGCCAAGATGTGGAACCAACCTAAGTGCTCAGCAACTGATGATTGGATAAAGAAGATATGGTATATATATATACAATGGAATACTACTCACCATAAAAAAGGACAAAGTCGTCCCATCCACAACAACATGGATAGACCTGGAGGGTATTATGTTGAGTGAAATAAGCCAGACAGAGAAAGACGAACTCTGTATGACTCCACTCATAGGTGGTAGTTAACATATAGACCAAGAGAACTGACCAGTGGTTACCACGGGAAAGGGGGGGGTGGGGAGAGGGCACTATGGGTGAAGTGATGTACCTACAACATGACTAATAATGATGTACAACTGTAATTTCACAAGGTTGTTAAATATTATAATCTTAATAAAAAATTAGAATCATACTATAGATAATTTTTAACCATTTTACACACACACACACACACACAAACTAAACTGCAACAACAAAATATGGCTGTTACAGAGCAATCAGGCAAGTAAAAGAAACAAACACATCCAAATTGAAAAGGAAAATGTAAAATTATCTCTGTTCGCAGAGGACATGATCCCATATGTGGAAAACCCCCAAGATTCCACTGAAAACATGTTAGAACTAATAAACAAAGTCAACAAGGTTGTAGGACACAAAATCAACACACAAAAGTCAGTTGCGTTTCTACACACTAACAATGAAAAATCCCAAAAGGAAATTAAGAAAACAATTCCAATTACAACATCAAAATGAATGAAATAGTTAGGAACAAATTTAACCAAGGAGGTGAAGGACCTTGTACACTGAAACCTACAAAACATTGCTGACAGAAATGAAAGATACAAATAAATGGAAAGACAGCCCATGTGTAAGGATTTGAGGACTTGATGTTAACATGACAATACCACCCAAAGTGGTCTACAGATCCAGTGCAATACCTATGAAAATCCCAACGGTATTTTTTGCAGAAATAGAGAAATCCATCCTAAAATTCATATGGAATCTCAAAGCACCCTGAATGGCGAAAACATTTTGAAAAAAATGAACAAAGTTGGAGGTGTCACTATTCCTGATTTCAAAACTTACTACCAGGCTACAGTAATCAAAGCAATGTGATACTGGCATATAGACAGACATACAGACCAAAGGAATAGAATAGAGAGACTGGAAATAAACCCTCATGAAACCTTTTTGACAAGTGTGCCAAGACCACTCAATGGGAAAGGACAGTCTTTCCAACAAACAGTGCTGGGAAACCTGGATCTCCACCTGCAAAAGAATGAGGTTGGACTCTTACCTTACACTATTTACAAAGATTAATTCAAAGTGGATCAAAGACCTAAATGAAGTGCTAAAGCTGTAAAACTCTTAGAAGAAAACATAGAGAAGCTTCATGACTTTAGATTTGGCAATGATTTCTAGGATATGACACCAAAGGCACAGACAGCAAAAGAAAAAATAGATCAATCGGACTACATCAAATTAAAAACTTCTCTGAATCATGGGACATAATCAACAGAGTGAAAATGCAACGCACAGAATGGAAGAAAATGTTTGTAAATCAAGTATCTGTTAAAGGATTAATATCCAGACTATATAAAGAACTCCTACAACCAAACAACCAAAAAACAAACAACCCAATTAAAAAATGGGCAAAAGACTTGAACAGACATTTCTCTGAATAAGATATACAAATGACCAACAAGTACATGAAATATGCTCAATGTCACTAATCTTAGGGAAATGAAAACCAAAACCACAATGAGATACCACTTCACATCCATTGCAATGGCTA
>NW_025792016.1:0-16968 GCF_021613505.1 Equus quagga | reverse complement strand
TGCAGGAAATGGGATGGAATGGAGCAGGGTGCTGGAATATATATATAGTGTGATGTGCACTGATAGAGAATATATGCAGGAAATGGGATGGAATGGAGCAGGGTGCTGGAATATGTATATACAGTGTGATGTGCACTGATAGAGAATATATACACGAAATGGGATGGAATGGAGCAGGGTGCTGGAATATATCTTTAAAGTGGTTTTACTGTACCAGAGGACATGATTGTGTTTGCGACTCTGATAAAGAAATATTTTGAATGATTTCTTCTTTTGAAAGACAGCGTGCTCATTACCATTGCCTTGTCACTCTTGCTAATTTTTGTTAGTGTTTCCTTCTAGTCATTTCCTAAGTATTCCTGAGAAATGAAAAATCCACTTTGTGCAGGATTTTTTTTGCATCTCCTGCTGCATCTGACAGGCGAGCTCCGTGTGGAGATGGGGGCGAGGTGGGTGGGGTCGTGTGCAAACAGCAGGACGGGGGGCCTCTCTGCAGGGTCGACAGCTGTCAATGCTGCCCAAGGACATGATGCCCCAGGGTCACATGGCCTGGGAATAAATACTGAGCCCCTGGAGAAAGGAAAATGGACAGGAAGCGGCTCAGGTTAACAGATCGACTTATAAAAATTAGATGCATCGAACGCCGCAAGTGTCCACAGCTGCATAAATGGAGGAACAGCACACGGTCCATTGTGGAGGGAATATTACGCAGCCATGAAAAGGAAGGAGATTTGGACATGGGCTCCTTTTTCATGGCTGCATAATATTCCACTGCACAGATGGACCGTATTTTGCCCATTTGTTTTCGGTCTCATTTATTCCTCCTGCAAACAGCGCTCCTGGAAGCGGCTAGATCGCCGTCCCAGGACGCAGCGTCTGTTTTCGTGCTTTTGGCACTGAGGATGGAGCGTTGGTTTTTGCATGGGGAAGGAGACAAGCAAATGTGGGGACCGACTGGGCCCTTTTGATGGTGGTTTTGAGGTTGGGAGGCAATGCTGTCTGGGAGTCGGTTTGTGATGGGTGATTTGGGTCAGTCAGGTCCTGTGCGTCTGAAGGACGGTGGTCAGACCTCGGAGGCGGAAGGAGGCAGCGCCCGCCATGCCCTGTGACCTCCCCACCACCAGGCTCGTCAAAGGGGGCCGCGGCCTCTGACTCAAGACCCGAGTCATCCTTTGAATCAGAGATCAGTTTGTTTTTTTTCTGAGGAAGAGTGGCCCTGAACTCACATCCATGCCCATTTTCCTGCATTTTGTATGCAAGATGCTGCCTCACATGGTTTGATGAGCAGAAGAGGCAGGAGGGACCCTCCCTGGAGGACCCGACCCCATGACCCTTCACCCCAACCAGCTCCGGGTCCCTCCCAGAGCACCCCCCGCCCCCGCCTGCCTGGGTCAGTGTGCAAATGAGCGTCACCTGCTGTGTGGTCCATGAGGCCCTTTGATGTGTGGCCGACACCGCGGGATGCTGCCCGGGAAACGACTCAGGAAACGGCAGCCGGCTTAATTGAGGTGAACATGAAAGCCACTGCTGTGTTAATTGGGGCCGCTTGGCCCCCAACCGAGTCAGGACTCACATCTTTCACGCAGCAAGCTGGGCGTTAATCACCCCCGGACACCGAGCGCTCGGCCGGGGAGCCCTGGGGGGGGCCGGGTGTCATCAGCCTGGATATAAAGGAATGGGGCGCGAGCCGGGGGCGTCTGCATATCAGATGCCAGAGGGAAGATGGGGTTTAGGGGAATCGTTAGTGGGGGGCAGTCGCCTCCGGTCCCCCCACCCGGGTCGTCGGCCCACCCTGTTGGGGCTGCCTGGGCTGCTCCGGGGCTGGGAATCAGGCTGAGGGGTGGCCAAGTCTGCAAAACGGGATTGGATGGGTGAGGCAGAGTGCAGGTCCGGAGAGTTCCAGGTGAAGGGCCGTTCAGGGGCTTGAACCCCAGGGATCCGTCCTACCCCATCCTGGAGCCCAGAGTCTGAGGTCAAGGGTTGCAGGGCTGTGCTCCCTCCGGAGGCTCCACGGGAGGGTCCCTCCGGCCTCTTCCAGCGTCTGGGGCTCCAGGGTCCCTGGGCTGGTGGCCGCCTCCCTCCCGTCTCTGCCTCCATCCTCACGGGGCTGATCCTCTGCATCTGTGTCTCCTCTTCTCATAAGGACCCCAGTCCCGTTGCATCAGGACCTCATTTCACCTCCTTAAAGAGCCATCTCCAAATCCTGACATGTGCCAAGGTCCTGTGGTCAGCGCTCCTGCCCTGTTCCAGCCTGCAGTGCCTGGTCCCCTGGGATGGGGAGGAGATGTCCTAGTTAGGTGTCTCAGGAGAGCTGATGAAAATTCATTTCAAGGGCATTGTGGTTTAGAGCGAGTCCCATGAGCAACAGACATTTTCAATATCTCATAGTAGCAATAACTTACTTTGGTTTACCACTTTCAAAGGGGAAATCTGCCTGTCTTTCTTCCTTTCCCCAGATATTATCCAGCTTTGTAATGCAAACAATGGCTCCCCTGTTGTTCTCACTGAAGCGCGGGTTACAGTGGAAGGTGACATCATGCCCTCTCTTGAAATCTCAAGCAAGCCTGTTTTAAACCAAAGACCAGAGTTAGTAAAATGATTCAAGCTGTGCATTTGTATCAAGTGAAGAACATGCAATTTTCTAAAGAGCAAATCATTGTATAAATACATGACAATTTTCTAAACAGAAAACACACTGACGGTACACTGGGCCAAGGACTGGATGTAATACATGAGCATCTGACAGGAAGCAAGACAACGTGCTGAGTTTTTTGCCTCGTCTTGGTCACGTCATTCTAGTCAGCTGTCATTCCCTCTTTACCACCTCTACCCATGAAAGGTCTTCAAGGTTTTCTCACAGAGGTTTAGGGCCACTTTGAGGGCACTTTATGCTTTACTTTGCAGAGAATAACGGTTACCTCCTTCCTGCCCTGCCAGCCTGCTTTTAATCCCTATTAATGGCAAATAAGAGCTTTCAAATACTCGGCTTCCTCATAGTTAACCAAAAGCCAAGTCCTGACACAGCAAGAGCTAGGCAACATCGTTAAAGTTCAGTATTCCGATGCTAAGTTGTAAAGTCGTGACAATAAATGTGGTAAACATTCCATGATGTCAAGTGGAACTAATGAAAGTGCTGCTTGGCTTTTTTTTTTTCTTCAAAGATTTTATTTTTTCCTTTTTCTCCCCAAAGCCCCCTGGTACATAGCTGTATACTCTTAGCCGTGGGTCCCTCCAGTTGTGGCATGTGGGACACTGCCCCAGCGTGGCTCGATGAGCAGTGCCATGTCCATGCCCAGAACTCGCTCCAATGAAACACTGGGCCGCATGCAGCGGAGCGTGAGAACCTAACCCCTCGGCCATGGGGCCAACCCCACGAAAGTGCTGCTTGGCTTTTTGACCCCAGTTCCTGCACTTGGATGTCAAGGCAAACACAAGTCCTGGCTGTCGAATCACTAACTCTTTCCCTCAGTGTCTCAGCGAACCCCATAGAGCACTGACAGAATCAGCATGTGCTCTGATTTTAAAGCAACGTCTGCACTCTAGACCTTTTAACAATGATTCTCTGTATGTTTTGATTCACCCAGTAATGAACACATACACCACACTGTGTCTTCCAATGATTAAATTCACAGGGAAAAGACCAAGATAGCCAATGGCAATAGAATTTGTATCTGACTGAAAATCCAATGCCTATATTTCCTCTGCAGTGAAAAGCAAGATACTGTCATCTCTACTGCCTTCAATGTTCTTTTTTTCTTGTAATTCCTCACATAGAATTTGCAGGACCAAGCAATAATTTTTTTAGTTTAGACCACCTTAACCACTTCAACCAGAATTAGTTCTGAGTGGCCGCAGTGTCAGTCTGCATCTCTAGTGTTCCTGGAGCCAAAGTTTCCAGTGCAATAACCCTAAATAAAGCAAAGATATGTATATCAGCGTGGTCCTGCATGAGAGGGGTCGTACAGGGAGGAGAGCAGATATTAACAAATCATGAGTGCTGTGTGCATAGGGTAAGGTGTGCTGGGTCCTACCTTATGTTGGGAGGAAAGATGGACGAGGACATAGGCAGAGGGTATATATGTTTTGTGCTTTGCTGTGAGGCAAGCTTTATTGTGCAGGGAAGAACTGTGCCATCAGAAGCTGTACAGGCTGTGTGGAAGTAGCAGTTGACTTAGGGTGGTGACCTTCATGCGGAACCAGAGGAAGCTGGCTGGAGGTTGGAGTGAGTGGGCCATTTGGATGTAAAATGATCAGATCAGAGCTGAGTCTATCTCCTGCTAACAGAGGAGGTGGCTCCCTTTGATTCACCAGGAAAAAGGTGACAGACACTCATGGAGTCTGTTTGCAAATTATTGAATAAACCTGTGTGCATAGCTTGACTTTGTGCCTTTTGTGTCCTGGTCATAAGACCCAGAAACACAGATGAATTAATGGCTGCAGTAGCTTTAGTGGCACCACTGACCTCAGGGACGGGCGTACTGGACAGCTTCAGGATATCCTTAGCCTTCTTGTTTTACACGTAGGTATAACCAGTGGTGATCACCAGGCCCAGGCATCCCAGGGCAGCCATGGATCAGCACGGATTTACCTGTTAGCTCCAATCTTACCCCATCCTAGCTCACCTCAGTCAAACCAGTTCCAATGGCAAAGGTTGATTTATTTTGAGGAAGTCTTGTAACTTGAGGGATCTGTTCAAATCTTCTAAGTATATAGAGTCTGCTCAGAAAACTGGGGTTCTCCATCCTGCCACTTGTCAGCTGTAGACCAGGCTAACACCATAGGAATCTGTGACCCTGCTGTTGCCCCCACTATGAAGATAGAAATGGCAGCTGAGCTCGCAAGGTCCGAGACTGCACTGTGACCTGCACAACTGCGGGGAGGTTTGTACGCACATCAGGACAGAGTGGCATCACTTTCAAGCGCTCAGACCAACTCGGAACAATGTCCAGTGGGGTCTTTTTGTTTTCACACCTTGTTTTTGATGGGCATGTAGACATAATGTGCATGCTTGGTTTTTTAGACAATGTATGGCTCAGAGGTGGAGAGACGGCCAGGCATCACATTACAAAAGCTCCACGTTTCCTTGAGCTCTAAGGCTTTCACTGCCAGGAAACACCAACAGAATGGGTTTCCTGCTCTTCCTCTTGTCCTCAGAAAGTAGGACTCTGTTTTATTCTTGATTCTTCTGGTTTAAGATTCAGTGAGGGAAACGTTGTCCCCGTATTGGGAATACATATTGATTTATGGGATAATCCCATACTGTGGTATAGCCAAGATTCTAAATGTGTAGTTTTAAAAATTCTAAACCAATCAGCAAATACGACAGACTTGCTAATCTTGCTGTTCACCTGTTTGCATTGCACTTCACTGTGCCCAGAATTGTTATCAGCATGCAAGGCGTGACTCCTCCAGGCAAAGGCAGGTCACAAATCACAGTCTGGGAATAAAAAAATATATATGTGGTAAATATTCCATTTGCACTTTTGGTATCCTCTTAATATGTTGCCTCTATGAATCATTACTGTGTTGTTTTGGTAGCAAATTTTCATTATTTAAAAAAAAATTTTAATTTATGTTTTTATTTTTTATCATTTTAGTTGCAGTAACATTGGATTATAACATTATATAGCTTTCAGATGTACATCGTGATATATTTCAAATTCTGTGTAGACTGCATCATGTTCAACACACAAAAACGAATTATAGTCCACCCCCTCACATGTGAACCTAATCACCCCTTTTGCCCTGCTCCAGCCCCGATTCCCCTCTGGGAACCACCAATCCAATCTCTGTTGCTAGGTATTTGTTTGTCGTTATTTTTATCTTCTGAGTGAGATCATACGGTATTTGACTTTCTCCCTCCGACTAATTTCACTCAGCATAATACCCTCAAGGACCACCCATGTTGTCACAAATGGCCGGACTTCATCATTTCTTATGGCTGAGTAGTATTCCATTGTGTATACATACCACATCTTCTTTATCCATTTGTCCCTTGATGGGCACCTAGGTTGCTTCCATGTCTTGGCTATTGTGTATAATGCTGCAATGAACATAGCAGTGCATGTATCTTTATGCCATTGTGCTTTCAAGTTCTTTGGATAAATACCCAGCAGTGGGATAGTTGGATCATATGGTAGATCTATGCTTAATTTTTGCAAGAGGCAGAGGAAATTCCAGGCCTGAAATGCAAGGGAAATGCATGCATTTCCCACACCAAGGGCCCCCCAACCTGTGCATGGCTGGCTGCATCCCCAGATCCCTCCCCACGTTCCCTGCTACTGGAGGACTCTTCCCAGAGAATGGGGGCCATGAACAGCAGCCAAAGCCTGATCAAGTCAGCGGGGACTGAAGGACAGTCTGGCAGCAGAAAAGCCATGCTGGCTTCCAGGAGAGGGGCTGGGTGGGTGATGGGAGGAAGCCTGGTCTCTAGGGAAAGTTGTTTCTCTTCTCCAAAGCAGGTATGTGGAAAGTAAGATGCCTCACAGGCCAGACCAGGGCCACATGGCACTACTACCGCTCTGCACACTGTCACCACTGTGGCGGAGAGGGATGCTTGAGCTCATGCTGACAGAGACCCTGAGTGCCTGTGCACAAGGAAGGAGTGGAGGCACCAGGTTTTCTATGTCCCTGTGTGACCAGGACAGCAGCACTGCTCAGGGATGTCAACGCTATAATGAAGTCTGTGCTATTTATCTGGCTACTCAGAAAGGGTTTTCAAAGCAAGAGGAAAGAGGAAATAGAGTAGGAAGGCAGGCCCGGGCCAAGCGGCCTCCGTCACCTCCATGTGCTAAGCAGGCCCCCTCTCTGGAAGGGGTTTCATCGACAGCCTTTCTTTCTACTTCCTGGGCACAGAAACTGAGCAGGAACCCAATGAGAAGGAGGGTTCTGGCCTGGAATGGGGTGTAGCAGCTCCCCATTGGTTTGATCTGAAACTCCCAGGCCATGGAGACAGTGGCCAGGTATGGGGTCTTGGGTTCTTGCCTTTATGGGGGCCCCAAAGGCTTTAGGCTTCCCCCTCAGCTTCCTCTGGTGCACTAGAATGACTCTGGTGTCAGGCTGAGGAAGGGAGGCTTTCCCAGAGATCAGCAGCTCTCCTCTGGAAAGGCCCCACCTCAACCCATGAGACTGACTCACAGCAGCATGGCCCTGATGAAAGTTCACAGCTTCCAGAAACCAGCAGCCTCAAGGTGATGCTCTGAGGAGCAAGGGGCAAAGGAAAAGAGACTCTGGCTGGTTGGCTTCTGCTGGGGCTTGGGAGGGGTTGAGTGGAAGAGGCTGGGACCCCAGACCGCTCAGGCTCTAACAGACCCTCAGGGAAGTGGGGGCTCTTCCCACCCTGTGATCACATGGCTCCTGCTACCAACAGAAAAGGTGAAGCTTGGCCAAGGCCAGCATTATTTCAGGGAGGGGACGTCACAGGGGAGGGAATGGCTAGGGAGCAGGAGCACCATCAAATTCCCTGGTCTGGGCCGAGCGTGTCTTCTGCACATGCAGTTGCCTTATTTGGAGGCAGGAGGTCTGCTACGGCACTATTTCCAAGGTATTACTATGGAAACGCAGCGTAACCCTGAATGCTGTTATTCTGCCTGGGATTTTTTTCTCTCAAACCAGCCAGCTTTGGGGGATTTGCATGTGTGTCTGCTGTTCCCCAGCAGGAAGCTGTTCAGTCTCCAGGAACAACTCCCATTTGATTTTGCCAGGGACACTACCTTCCAGAGGATGCTAGCCTAGGACTCCTTGGGGAGGGTAGACAGAGGGCAGACAATGACAATCAGCTGAGAGCAGGCCCAGAGCTGCACGCTACTAGTAGGAGGGTTTGTGCAGCAGCCCAGGGAAGGCAAATCCAGGGGAGACCCAGGGGGCGTAGAGGAGAGGGGGGACCCAGTTCCACCCAGGCTGATCTCTGCCACTCAGTGAAGGAGAGAGCACCAGGAAGGACTGCTGAACCCTGGGGGTAGCCATGTTCTGCTATGCCTGGACCTCTGCCAGGCTCTGGGTCTTGCAAGATGCCCAAGGGACCCCCAATCTCCACTCTGCTCGTTCTCAGGGTTACTGCGAGGCTTGATCAGGCAAGAACACTTGGTAACAGTGAAGCCTGAGCGCAGAGGAAAGGAATAACATTTACTGAGCACCCACACTGGGCCCAAGACCTCCTTTCAAGCTCACAAATAATCCTATAACTGGATCAAAACAAGCCCATTTTGCAAATCAGTTCACTGAGGCTCAGAACCTTTCCTGGTGCCCTGAGCCCCTGGACACTGGCTGGGGAAGAGAAGGAAGAGTAGAGGGGTCTTTGGGGAAGGACTGGACCTGGTGGGACCACCCCAGCCACCTCCCACTCTGGTCACATGGGAGTCAGAGCAGGGGCACAAAAATCAAGACCAGCACCAATTTTTTCCATTTATGGTCAAGGCCCCAGAGCACGAGTGGTGTCCCCGAATTGCCCTTCACTTGGCTCCCCTTTCTCAGCCTGCTCTCTGCAAGAGCATCTCTGTGTAGAAAGTGGAACCGAGCTGAGTCCTTCCTTGGACTGTGGCGCATGAGGAGTGTGTGCAGCCAGCAACCCCTCCTGGCATGCTCTTTGCTTCCCAGCAGCTGGAAGGACAGCCAGGGGAAGAGACACACACTCTGCTACTGCTTCTCAGCACCTGCCCCCTGGCTGGAAGCCTCCTGGGGCAGCCCCAGACCACACAAGCAGGCCACCCTTTCCCTGTAGTGGGTCCTGCCCTGTGGCTTGAAGAGGAGCATGCAGATTGTAGCCCACAGACCACTGGAAGGATGGAGACAACGTGCAGGGCTGGTGACCACCTCAGCCCTGACCTGAATCCTTCCCTCACCCCTAATTTTAGGCTGGGTCCTGAAGCCCTTGAATCTTCTGGGGTACTCTCGCTTTGCCCCAGCTCCTCATCTCTGAAACCACAAAGTGGACACCAACTGGCAAACCCACTGCCTACCTGTGGCGTGGGTGGCTCGACTTTCTGCTTCTTCTTCTGGTTCTGTTTGTTGGTCCTGGGATAGAACATGAGCATCTCCAGCCACCTGGGGAGAGGAGAGAGGACCGAATCAGACTCCTGCTCTCAGGAACTAGGACCATTTCTTGTTGGGTGGTCCAGGCACCAGGCTCAACACTTCCAGACTGGAGGCACCCACCCAGGGGCCAGGCCTTTGGACACCCAAGCAGGGCAGAGCACTGCCCAGATTAGAGCCTGCCACTGCTGGGGCAGGAAGTGCCAGCAGCACAGCCTAGGACAAGCACTGTGCCAGGGCGGAAATGTTCACTCTCTTGATTGTGCTGATGTTTTCAAAGGGGTATAAATTGTCAAAAGGTATCAAATTATGCATTTCAAATATGGACCCTTTATTATATGTCCAGTCCGTATTAATTAGAAGAGCTATAAATAAAACAAATAAGGTGTTGGCTTGACTTCTGGCTTCTGGTCCATGATGTTAGGAGCCTGGAAGTCTCCACTCCATCCCCAAACACTAAACAGCTGAACAAACTGAAAAGGCTCCAGCTGTTCTTAGGTTCATAAGAGCAGTGAGGTCATAGGGCAAATTGCCGCCCCCAGATTGGGGAGACTCACAGGTGAACGCAGAGAATCACAACTGAGCCCCCAAGGGGACCAGTGCTGGGGCAGGGAAGCCTAACCTGTAATGGACATTCTTCAGGAGGCCCAGTGTGGACAAGTGTGGACCCTCAGAGAGTTAAAACTCCAGGAGGACCCGGTCACAGGGGCCCAAACTTTTGTGAGTTTTGCCTCCAGCAGCTGGACCTGCTTCTTACAGTGAATGTTTGAGAAAAAATATTGTGCTTCTCACAGAGGAAAGAAAAAATGAACAATTTTGAAATATGCTAGAGCATTCTGTTCTTAAAAAGTCTGCTCTAAGGAGAAACTATTTTACTAGAACCTGACGTGCTAAGGTTTGATCAGGGACACACCTACCTGTGGGGACTCCAGCCCACTTCAGCCATCCCGCCCTGCCTACGTGGAGGACGCAGAGCACACGTGACGTTCTCTAAGCACATGGATGTGATCTCTTCTGATGCCTCTGGGAAGGAATTGGGTCCAAAGTTACCAGAAATGAAAGGAGAACGAACATTTATTGAGTATCCACTAAACGTCAAGTAGTTTATTAAAATGTCACCCCGTCAGATCCTCTCAATGCTGCATTTATAAACACTGTACATCTTTTTCAGAGAATACATTTAGTGAGATATTAATTCTTTCAATGTCAAACAATTCTAGTTTTCATTTCTTTGAAATTATCTAATTTTGAAGTTTGATATTTCATGTACTACTCCTTCAGTTATATACTCTAAGCATTTTGTGATCACCAGAAATTGCCCAGTTTTTTTTTTTTTCTTGTGGTAAGAACCCTTACCCTATGGTCGGCCCACTTAACCAAGTCATAAGCGCACACTGCAGTACTGGGAACTCTGGGCACAGGGCTGTGAGCAGCTCTCTAGAACTTACTCATCTTGCACGACTGAAACTTTGTGCCTGTCGGACAGCAGCTCCCTCTTTCCTCTTCCCCCAGCTCCTGGCAATCACCATTCTCCTCTGTTTCTGTGAGTTTGACATTTTTTTCTTCTTTTTTGGTTTGGGGGGTATTTTTCCAGTTTTAATAGGGCATCACTGCCAAATAAACGTGTTACCTCTTTACAATGACATGATTTGATACATTGCAAAAGGATTCCCCTCATCAGGATAAATAACACATCCGTCACCACACAGGTTTCTCTTTTCTTCTCTTTCTTTTTCTTGTGAGCATATTTAAGTTCTCTCTTCACAAATTTCAATGACACAATGCAGTGTTGTCAACTATAGTAAGTTGAACCATTTCAGATAGCTCACATAAGTGGAATCACACAATATTTGTCCTTCTGTGACTGGCTTATTTCACTCAGCACAATCCAGCGATCCCACTTTGGGGTATATATCCACCAGAATTGACATCAGAATCTCAAAGAGATATCTGCATTCTTGTGTTGACTGCAGCCTTGTTCACAAGAGCCAAGATATGGAAACAGCTTAGTGTCCATCGACAGATGAATAGATAAAGATAATGCCAAGAAATATTACTCAGCCTGAAAAGAGAAGGGTATTTTGCATATGCAACAACATAAAGACATTTATTTGACAAGCGACTGCAGACTTCTGTTTGAGCCAAATGGAGTGAGCCCCATGCAGCCTCTCTCTCTCAGATGACAAATGAAACTCTGGCCAGAGAACAAATAATTGCCATCTGATTTTCTAAATTCACCAAGTGAACAACTCCCAGTAACTTGAATCCTGATACTGACCAGGTCTGAGACAGGTTCTGTTGGGGTTTTTACATAAAACAATATTTTTATATTACAAATGCTTTAAAAACATACGCAAAATAAATTTGAAAATATGCACCAAAATACGGGCAGAGCTTAATAAATGGTTATAAGGCAGTCCCCCTATTGACCACCACCAAGGTCATCCCCGTCCTCTGTGACATTTGTTCAGTCTTAGTTGTACAGGAGACTGCAAATTAGTACTTCCTGTGTCCCTATGTTACTGTCTCTCTAGGCATTTCATTGTGTGGAGTTCGTCAATGTCTCTGGAATGAATCATGAGAAGAATATTATTTATCGTATTATGTAAAGAATGACACTGAAATGAGTCTGACCGAGTTGGTGTGAACGTTATGCAGCATTTTAAACGCCCTTTTCCCTCAGCAGTGCTATCTGGGGCAGAAGGAACGGGCAGAGCAGCTGAGGGGATTTGGAATTAGAGAGGAGCAGGAGGAAGACAAAACTTCTCCAGTAATCTTTGCAATTTAACCACCACATTGGCATTCTCACAGCGTGAAATCAAATATGATTTTATGTTCATTCCAGGATTGCTAGCACATTGTTTCATAAAATGTGCAGGGTTATTGTTTCCTTTCCCGTCATCTGTATTTGAGAGCCCCAACTCACCTCAGACAAAGGTCCATACTGAATTATTCTGTGTCTTCTATTAAACAAAGGATTCTTTGATACAGTGCAGAAAAATATGTACTTTGATGAGCACGAAATTTGAAGAGAAGGAGCATCTAAAACTTAAGAGGAAAAGGAAGAATTAGAAAAAATAATTGAATTATCTGAAAAACAAATAATATCAGCTTTCATAAGTCACTGTAAAATATAGAAATAAATGACTAATGACATACTACTTATAAATAGCTACTAAAATTAGGACATTTTTAGAGCTAACGCATTTATTATATATTCCATCACGAATAAGTTGGGAGGCCATAGTAATGAGCCAGGACCCCTGACCTCTGCAGGGAGCCCTCACCCAACCCCAGAAACTGTCTCAGACACTCTCAAGGCATCATGGGTCAGAATCATTCCTTCCTATAGGGAAGGTGTGGAGCCAGTGGTGAATGGAGGGATTGGGAAGCTGGATATGGGAGAAGAACCCAGGGCTCAGGGGCCCTTCACAGAGCAGGAAAGTGCAGGGAGGAGCTCCCCCTGGTGGCTGTTGGGTGATGCTGCTTGACCCAGGTCAGAGCTTTCCCTGGGCTGTGCTGTTTACATCTGAAGGACCACGCTGATGCACACTGCCCACCATGGGCTAGAGGATCAATGAGTCCCGTTTCAGTGGGTCCAGTAACTTCATTTTCCTCTCCCACAGTGTGTCAAGTCTCCACCGCTAGAAGCTCACAAGCTCTCTCTGCGCTTGGGGCACCTGGCATGTGGCTCAGTGCGTCTTCATATCTGCTGTCCCCCAATTCTGTGTTCACCATCGCCCAGAGATTTCAGTCATCTAGTCTCAGCCCAGATGCCCCCTGGGGTCAAGGTGAATGTTTCTGCATATAACACGGATGGTACTTGCACCTATGCTCTGCTCAAGTGATACCGTTCCTGATGGTTTGGGTTTCATTATTTTCCTAGAATCGGAAAATGAAATTGCCCTACATTCTCTCTTCTTTTTCTCTCTCTCTATATGTAACATATAATATACAACATATATAAGATGCAACATGTAACACATAATATGCAATATGTAGCATTTCATACATTATAATGCATTTTACATACGAAGTTCTCTCCATATAATACATTACATATATTTATGTTTTTATATGTAATTTTATAATACGCATATTAGTTTAAAATAAATTCCTTACTTTATATGACTGTTTGATGTAGCTAATATATTTTTAATCAAGTTCTGTAGTTTTACTCAGTGTGAGGGCTGATAGAACAGGAATGTTACTACAATGGAACCTCCTCCCTATTTTAGGGCTCTTCTCCCATTGCTGTACTAAAAATTCTCATAGCCTGTGACTGTAATGTACTGGGCCCTAATCAAGATTTTTTTAAGAGCTCCATGGAATTATTGAGTGTTAGGTGTCTAGGATCTGAATCCAAAAGAACAGATGTTTATCCAGCACTTTCCCAACCAAGGAACCACAGGGAAGAGCAGGAGACATTGCGGATTGACCTGAGGGAGGTGAGCACTGAATGAGATGGCATTGAATGTGGAGATCGCTGTGGGTGGTATTGATGGATACCTGCGCAGTATTGTCATCCAGTCCGTGAACATGGCTGCCCTTTCACTTATTTAAATTCGTTTTTTTCAGTAATGTTTGTATTTTTCAGTTTACAGCCTTTTCTATTTTATTATTTTTGATGCTTTTGGAAATGGAACTGCTTTCCTAATATCCTCTTAATCTTGTTCTTTGTTGTTCATTAGAAAACCAACTGATTTTTGTAGAGTATTACTACCCTTAAGTCCCGTAGGAGATACCAGATAGAACCCATTAGGGGTTATGATAGGAGTTGGTTTTCCTATCTTGAAACAGTAGGATAACAAGTATTGAGGCAGGTGGGAATATGAAAATGAAGCACTGCCATCCGTGAGCAGTACAATGAGTAACCCTGGATCCACCTCTAAAGGCATTAAGGAAAAGTAGGGATTTTCCTGAAGGTTTAGTGGAGGCCAGAGAATAGCTATCACAAAGTACACCTGAGAGCAAAGCTTCTTCAAAATCCCCTTTGAGTAGCTCTGTCTTCCTAGATTTCCATTCCTTTTGGCAGCTGCCCCAACTCTCTCTTCTCCCTCTCTGCTCGTTTTCCCCAGTCAAGCTCATTTCTCTCTGCATCTTTCTTCTCCAAACCCCCTCAGCTTGCATATCCACCCAGTGATAAATACCAAGCTCCACCTCGTGGTCATCCACTCCTCTGCAGCTTCTCAAGGTTGCCCCAGGACTCTGAAGCACCAGCATTCTTTCCATCTAGCATCACTTTGGAACCTGGTTAGTGACGTAACTCAACGGTGAACAACATGGGCTCTAAATTCTGACTTCATCTTTGCAAACCGGGTGACCTCAAACAAACGATATCCTTCCTCTGGAGCTGTTTTCCAATCTATAAAATAAGGATAATATAAGTACGTGGCCAGCATGATTGCCGTATTAAATGCGATGATGCCTGCAAAATACCGGTCTGTAGTGACTGTGCAGTAACTGTTAGCCATCAGTACTATTATTCATCTGCTGGAAAATTCTATGAGGTCAGTAGGGCAGTGGTTCCTGTTTTGATATGAACAAAGCAAGGACCCCAGTGGTGAATTGATTTGCTCAAGGTTGTACAAGACAGGCAGCCAAGCCAGAGGTCAAATCCCATCCCTTGAGTCTAGAGCCTTTGGATTTCTGCCCAATTTCTTGAGGTCAAGACCTGACAAGCAAGTGCTGGTGAATGGGGTCCCCTACAGCTTGGATGCTGTTTAAGAATTCTGAGGAGAGGCGATACCCCTTCCTGGCTTCAGTTTTCAGTGCCAACATTAAATTATGATGATGTATGACATGAGATTGTGTCCCCTGCTGGCCCCTGAAAGTTGCATTTCTTCTGAGGGCGACTACAGAGGATCCATTTTGCTGTTCTCAGTAGGTCTGGAGTGACCTACTCTAGTCCCTCTGCTTGGGACACAAAGCTCACTGCCCTCATGAGCCATTTCTCACAGCAGCCACTCAGGGACTTCCTAGATACTTCTAGTTTGCCTGGATGGTGCCCCCCATTGGGGTGTCATCACTTCATTAAAATACAGAATTAAAGTTTGTCACTGGACACACAGCCAGCTGTCAGGATCCCCCCCTCCTCCTGCCAATGTCACACACTTGGTACTTCCCAGTATAGTGTGGTGTTTAGGGAATTCTGGAGTCAGACAGATATGAGTTCAAGGTCTAGGTGTGACACTAAATGTGGACTTGGTTCAATTTTTCAGCCTCTCTGAATCTCCATTTCTTCATCAGTAAAATGGGTATTTGGATAATGAAAAGCAGGCAGTTAATACTTCCTTGGACTCTGGTAGTTCATGAGACTGTGTCAGTGAGCTATGACTACACTAATGTCACATAACAGATAACCATAAACCTTAGGGGCACATGACAATCAGCAATCCACAGAAGAACAAATGTAAGTAGCCAACCCAAATGTGGACAGACTTCCCTGCATTAGTAAACAAAGCATGTCCAATTAAAGAAAACCCAAGATACCATTTTTCATCTATACTTAATGGGAACTCTTTAAAAGATAGACTTTACTTTTTAGAACAGTTTTGAGATTGATAGAAAATTTAAGAAAGACAGCACAGAGAGTTCCCATACACCTCTGTTCTGGTTTGCTATTACTAGCATCTTACCTCAATCGGGGATATTGGTTACAACAGATGAAATTATACAGGTTCATTGTTATTAACTAGATGTATGACTGTTGATGTTGACCTTGATCACCTGGCTAAGGTAGTGCTTGTCCGTTTTCTCCACTGCAAAGTTACTGCCCCCTCTTTCCATACTGTGCATTTTAGGAAGGAATTCCATGCACAGGTCTCTCCCTGGTTGATGCCCCCTCAGCTCTCAGGATCAGGGCAGAAAAAGGAAGATGTGCACAGCTGACTCTCTCCCAGTTCAGGCCTCATCCTGATGCAGTACCATGTGACCTATATAGTGAGGGGTATGTCTTCAATAGCAAATATTTACTGAATACCTACCTGGTGTTGAGTCTGGTGGTTGGCAGTGGAATTCCAGGCTGTGCTAGACAGCCTCATCCCTGCTCAGGGAGCTTGCCCTGAAGTAGGAACATTAGGGTGGGAGGCATACATGGGGCCATCCTTCCCCAACTTCACCACTGGAGACAGGGAGGACAGAGAGGACACTGCTGTACTCATGGGTCTGTGATGGGATGAGCGTTGGTGGGATGATAGGAGAGCAGGGAATCAGAGGCAACATGAGAGCTGAGGGCACCTGGGAATGACGTGAAGTGTCCTCGGGTTTAGGCAAAGATGTAGAAAAGTCCATGAAATGATATAAACAGAGGAAGATGGAGATAAACAACATGACCTGGGAGAAGTGAACTACCAGGGAAATGAGATCAGAATTCAGGAATTACGAGACCCTGGCAGGGCAAGTGCCTTAGGAATCCCAGAAGATGTGCTTTGGTTTGTCAGGTGGAGGGGCTTGGTCATTGGTTGAATGTGATCTACTGAGGCTGCTGGAAAGGAAGACAGGGAGAGGCCACATGTCAGCAGGGTGAGAAGTGAAGGGTGGGTGAGAGAGTTGACAGAGGGAGGACAGATTCCCCTCCAGGAAACCTTGCATCGGAAGTGTAAGATGGAGGAGTCCAAATCTGGATGTCCTTCACTGTGTGTCATAAAAATAGAATAATGTTAATTTGTAGATTTTTGTCACAGGAGAAGATAAATTCAAAGCTTATAGATTGATTACCCTTTAAAACATTAACTATTTATGTCCAACAAAGAAAATTTGCTTCTTTGGCCCCAGCTTTGTGCCATAAAAGTACTATACTCAAAAACATTCTTTACCACCTTACTGGTCTCCTCAGTAAGATGAGTTGAATAACATTTGGACTCAAGTTTAGACTCTAGTATGTGAGATTCATGTGTTTAACTTTGTGAAAATTGGTCTCTGACACGTTGGGAGCTT
>NW_025792015.1:0-3146 GCF_021613505.1 Equus quagga | reverse complement strand
GGGGCTGTTACTTTAGATAAGGTGCTCAGAAAAATTTTCAGACGGCTTACTTAAACTGAGATTTCAATGATGAAAAAAAAATAGTTGACTATTCAAATAACTGGGAGAAGTTGGAAAAGTGTTTCCAGGAAGATACAGGGGCAAGTGCAAAGGTTCTGAGATGGAAGCAGCTTGTTCAGTTCAAGGAACAAAAGGACAGCACAGGTGGAGAAAAGTGAAGAAGGATGAGAGTGTTAGACAGTGAGATGGAGGAAGCTGGTAGGGGCCAGACCCTAAAGCATCTCTTAGACCTGCATTGTCCAATATGGCAGCCACCAGTCAATGTGACTATTCAGCTTGTGAAATGTGACTGATCACAGAAGATGGGCTGTAAGTGGATTTTAAACACTTTGTACAAAAACATTCTTTTAATTGCTCATCAATAATTTTTGTGTTGATTATACATTGAAATGATAATATTTCAGATATATTGGGTTAAATAAAATATGTTATTACAACTAACTTTACACATTTCTTACTTTGGTAATGTGCCTACTAGAAAACTTACAATCTCGCATGCAGCTTGCCTTATGCTGTAGCTGGGCAAGACAGTTCCAGGCCATCAAAGAACTGGGATTTAGTCTCCGTTGGAGGAGACCGTGGGAGGTTGTGAAATAGGGAGTGACATTAACTGGTTTATGATTTGCAAGTACACTCTGGCTCCTGTGCAGACAATGGCTTGTCCCCTAATTGCTCTGATCCAGAAGAATAATCAACTTTTCTTACAACTCTGAAAGGACCAAATAGTTGCGCCCTGAAGGAGGACCCTAGGGGAAGCTCCCAAGGTCCCAGGAATGTTGAAGCACCCTTTCCCAAGGCATCATCATCTCAGGCAGGAATGAGGCCTGACCTTGGAGAGACCTCTAAGTTGAGACAGCACCAAACACATGCGATTATCTACTCCCTGGAGAGGATCCATTTACATAGCAGAGAGTCACCACGGCAGGCATCCAGCAGGAACTTGTGCATCCCATCCCTATGGAGCACAGATTTTTCTCCCTCCATTCAGGAAGGGATGAGGACAGCTGTTCTCTGATAAAAATAAATGACCAAAAATACATTTTCTCCAAATTTACCTCTAGAATGTCCAGTAAATTCCGTAAGAGATTTTTCCCCTCATCCTTTATTGCATCACCCAAAGAGGAAAGATTGGGGCAAGGGTGACCACATAGTTCACAATTACTGTGAAACAATTGATAAAAAATATCTCTGAGGTGGAACATCTTATGTGTACGTTATGGGTAAAATTAATACAGAGATAGGTCGATAGCCCAACGAGTGTTTTATTAGAAGTAAGACATTGTTTTGTTGCGTAAATGCAGTAGGCTGTACCCTGGAACCTGGTAGAAAGTCATATATTCTGGATGCAGTGATATTTTTATTAAATCTGAAAAGAATTAAAACCTTGTATCTTAAAAAACAACAACAAAAAATATTGGCGCTCACTGCAGTGGAACAAAATCATCATAAAACTTAAGTACGAAGTACTTCCTTAGAATTATGAAGGGCATCCATCCGGAAAAACTCTTGTTAATGTTCATTCAGCCAGAGTTGTTAGAATCCCAGAATCACAAGGCAAAGCAAATTGCCCATTGCCTCTTCCTCAGACCAGGGCTGACTCACCCACCAGGCACAATGGCTGTAGTGCTTGGGCTTCACAAGCGTGAGAGACCCACAAAAATGTTTAAATCATTTTAAAATGAGAAGAAAATAAATGAACTTTTAAGCCAAAGAAAATACTTCGATATATGATACTAATATATTTATCTTTATACCAATGCATTCATGAAATGGAATTTTAATAAAAATCATGGAAGAAGAGGCCCACGAAAGGAAAAAGACTCCTAGGACCCACAATAGTCATAAGGAAGTCCTGCCTCAACAGCATCTATTCAATTTACTCGGGTATGTTCTAGAATGAAAGTCTGCTTTAAGGTAACATTTTTTTCCTCAAGGGTTGGAAAATGGGAGTCAAACAAGCCCCATCCACTTGGGTCCCTTGAGAAGGCCACCAGATGAGGCAAGGGGAGGACTCAGCAGCTCCACTGATCAGAGCGGATGCAAATCAGCAAAAGCAGGCACACACAGGCACCTGTCAGGCAGCCTCCCAGGCAGCCTCCCAGCCCAAATGTGGGCATCACAGACTCAAGGTAACATATGGATTCCTTTAGGCATGAGTGAGGGAGGTAAGCTTATCTGGGCCACATAAAACATTTGGGAGACATTTATGAAATACACTTGCCCTTAAAGAAAGCCATGGAGCTTGGACTTTTGGTGCTTGTGGTTGACAGAATGCTGGTCCTCAAAGACGTCCAAGTGCTCCTCCCTGGAACCTGTGAATGGACCTTAAATGGCAAAGAGGCACTTTGCAGATGTGATGAAGGATCCTGAGTTGGGGAAAGTAGATTGGACGATCTGGTGGGTCCAGTGTGTTCACAAGGATCCTTGTAAGAGGGAGAAAGAAGATCCTAGTCTGTAGCAGGAGATGTGATGCTGGAAGTAAGAGGTTGGAGGGGTGTGAAGAAGGGGCCACAAGACAAGGAATGCCAGAGGCCTCCTGAAGTTGAAAGAAGTAACGAAAGGACTCTCCCTTGGTCACTCCAGAAGGATCCAGCCCTGCCAACGATTTTATCCCCATAAGACTATGACAGACTTTTGAACCCCAGAATGTTAAGGGAATAAATCTGTGTTGCTTTAAAGCACCAAGCTTGTCGTGACTTTTTACAGCAGCAACAGGAAAATAAGACAGTACTTTTCAGCTTTAGGCTAAATCTGGGACCATACTTCATTCTTCCCGAATGTAAGTGAAAGTTTGCAAACATTCTATTCCTCCTGTCCTTCTCCCCAGCCTATGATCACAAAGTCCTCTAGGACAGCATTTTTTCTCTATAGCTATTTTTCTTTCCCTCAAGTCCAAGGCATCAGGAAGGTTACATCATCTCCCAATAACAATGAATACTCTCAAATGAATGTTGACTCAAGGCCAGCCGCTGTGCCAAGAGCATCACAAGCATTTTCCACTTGGTCCTCAATACGTCCAATGTGGTAGGTATTATTACTCCCATTTTGCGACTAACGACAATGAGGGTAGGCAGTCTCCCAAGGTT
>NW_025792014.1:0-1146 GCF_021613505.1 Equus quagga | reverse complement strand
GAGCTCCTGGTGGTAAAATCTGTGAATAAGCTGGGGGCACCAATAAGAGAGTGACCCCAGGGGTTTCTCACTCTCATGCTAGCCCACACACATCCTTGAGGATTTGTCAAAGTGTCCCTTTAAGTGTTTCTACCACTTTATGACTCTAGCATTTCTGCTGCACATGAGCTAATCTTGACTGCAATTCACCCCGTCTGAAGATTTTGGGTAGTGGTTTGCCCTGTGACGTCAATTCTCTGAAGGCTCCAAGAAAAGTAACTGATTTAGATTTTGTTCAGCTTTTTGCTTCTTCTAAAGACTGGAGAGACGACTCCAAAGCTCTTTAAAATGTCAGAGCTGGAACCAGAAGCCACCTCTCAAAAAATGATTATTTACTTTCCCATTCCTCTTCCCACATTGCTAAATGAGTTTGGTTTGGTCAGAGAGACAACTAAAGAGGGAAGTCTGAGGTCAGGATAGAACGTCATTCTTTTAGGGGAAGAGACTGGGCAGAACTAGGGGTTAGGGAGGACTAAGGTTTCCAACTGAAGCTCACAGACCATCTGGGTGTGGTGGAGGATTCCAGAATAAAACTCCATACACTGATTTCATGGCCATGGATTGGGTTATTTAGAGAGTTTGGGATCTATGCAGGAGAACAGAGTTCCCAGCACTTGATCATGAGTCATATTCCCATGTCAGGCGTCACTCAACCAAGCCTCCCTTCATGTTGAGCAGGTCAGGAGAGCAGGGCTGAGCCTCTGAGTAGAGGGTGGAGTCTGAGCTCTGTCCAGGACACAGGGTCTATCTGAGGGAGCACAGTCATGACTGTTGGCCTCAGAGTCTATGCCTTCCTTGAGCAGAGGACTTCTGACTCAGAATATCAAGTGTGAACCTCATAGACAAAAATCCTTCTATGAGTTTTTCAAATAAAGAAAAATTGAAAATATTTTGACACCTTTAAAAATTACTTGAAGGAAGGAACACAAAGTTCTATTAATTAAGGTAGAGAGTCATGCTTTTCTTGGATAATGGATATCTGCGTTTCCTAGAGAGAGAAGGGAAAGAAATGAGCCCTAGCCCCAATTCTTTTCTTTTTGTTCTCAGCATAAGGGCAGAGCCAAGAGAAGGAAAGGTGGAACATCGAGAGGTAAGGTTCTGCTTATT
>NW_025792013.1:0-4454 GCF_021613505.1 Equus quagga | reverse complement strand
CCAGTTTCTCCTATTATGAATTCTTCACGTTAGTGTGGTACACCTGTCACAATTAAGGAACCAATATAAATATATTATTACCGACTGGTCCATACCTCATTCCGATTTCCTTAGCTTTCACCCAGGGGCCTTTTTTGTGTTCCAGGACCTCATCCAGGATGTTACATTACATTTGGTCATCGTGCCTCCTTAGACTCCTCTTGGTTGAGACAGTTTGTCTGGCTTTCCTTGTTTTGATCACCTTGAAAGTTTTGACGAACCGTGGCCAGGTATTTTGTAAATGTCCACAATTGGGCTTTCTCTGACGTTTTCTCAGGATTAGACTGGAGTTATGGGGTTTTGAAAGGAAGACCACAGAGGAAATGTGCCCTTCTCATCACATCATATGAAGGGTACATGCTATCAACATGACTTATCGCTGTTGATGTTAACCTTGATCAACCGGCTGAGGGAGTGTTTGTCAGATTTCAATACCGTAAGGTTATTCTCCACCCCCTTTTCACACTGTACTCTTTGGAAGGAAGTCATTACACACAGCCCACAGTTAAGGGGAGGAGTTATTCTCTACCTCTCGAGGAGGGGTGCACCTATGTAAATAGTTGGGAATTCTTCTGCGTGAGAGGTGCCTTTCTTCCCTCATTAATTTATTTGTTCAATCATTTATTCATATGGGCTCATGAAAAGTTATTTTATGCTTTGGATTATAATCCAATACTGTATCTATTTTTTAATTTATGGCTCAAATTATTCTAATTTGGCCATTGGGAGCTCTTTCAGTGAGTTTTTTGGACTATTTCCTTACTTTTTGGCAGTGAAAGAAGCTCCAGGGTTCATCATATATATTTCCTGCCCCATTCTTAGAATCTGTCCTTTCTCCTTCATTCCTGATAAAGAAGCTTTCCTTCCTAATGGGATTAGTCAGGGTTCTCCAGAGAAACAGAACCAGTGGAAGACAGATGTACATAGAAAGAAATTTATTATTGGGGATTGGCTCATGTGATTTAGAGGCTGGCAAGGCCAGAATCTGTGGAACTGATGACCCAGTTCAAGTCTGAAGGCTGGGAGGTTGTTGCAGACCTGGGAAGTGCCGGTGTCATAGTAGGAAGAAAATCAGGCAAGAGAATTCTCTCTTACTTAGTGGAATGTCAGCCTTTTTTTCTATTTAGGCCTTCAGTTGGTTGGATGAGGCCCACGTTTATTAGAGCGGGCAATCTACTTTACTCAGTCTCCAAATTTGAGGGTTCATCTAATCTGAAAACATCCTCACAGAAACACCCAGAATAATTTTGACCATCTGGGCACTTTGTGGCCCAGTCAAGTTGATACATACAATTAACCATCACACTAATGTTGGGTAATGGTATTAGAAACCAAGATCTGGGTGCAAGATATGCTTGTTGCTATTGAGGTGTCATGGTTTCTAGGCACCATTAAGTGATAGAACAAAAATTTCTATGTGTATATTTTAGCCTCTGTATGTACACACATATATAAATATTCCCATATGGAACCACCTGTATCTATATCAAACCAAAACGTAAGTTCATGCTGATGTCTACAACTCTAATTCATTACCGTAGGGATCATTTTAGCTTTCTCCTTTGCTTATCTGTCACCTCACATACCAACAGTGATAAACTTGGCTCCAACCATCTGCCAGCTGTTTGCTTAATTTTTCAATCTCAGTATATGTGTAGAGTGGCTTCAGAATTCTGAGGCCATCTCCCCAGGGAAACAACCTGATCAGCTAGAGTGCCGTGTTATTAACGTACAGGTCCTTTTGTATTTAGTCTTACAGATTTCACTCATTTCCAAAGTTACTCGGGTCAGCCTTTTAACTCTCCACTCCCTTCAGTGAGCTTGTTTCCTGCATTTGTAATACAGATAGATTATTTTTTTTCCCATTCTGGGATCCTTCAACCTCCTAATTTTTTTTTTTTTAATTTCAAACATTAAGGTTCACTCTGTGCTACAAATTCTATGAGTTTTGACAAATGCAGTGTCATGAATTCACCATTACAGTATCATACGGAAGAGTTTCACCACTCTAAAAAATCCCCTTGTGTTTCACTTATGTAACCTTGCAAAGGTCTTTTGCCTTTCTGTATAAACTTTAGAATCAACTTGTTGATATCTATAAAAGAGCTTGATGAAATTTCAATGAGATGGTATTGAATTTATATATCAATCTGGGAAGAATTGACATCTTAACAATATTGAATCTTCCAACCCATGAATATGGAATATCTCTTCATATATTTACGCTTTTGATTTCTCTCATCAGTACTTTATAATTTTCCATATATAGACTGTCTAAGTATTCTGCTAGATTTATGTGTAAATATTTAATCTTTTGGTGCTATTGTAAATGGGATTGTTTTTTAATTTCAACTTTTAGTTCTTCATTGCTAGCATATAAGAAAGAAATTGACTTTTTAAAAAATTATTTTATTGAGGTAATATTGACTTATAACATTGTGTAAATTTCAGGTGTGCATTATTATGTATCACTTTCTGTAGAGGCTGCATCGTGGTCACCACCAATAGTCTAGCTTTTATCCATCACCGTACATATGTGCCCTTTACCGCTTTCAGCCTCCCCGCCAACCGTCTTGCCCTCTGGTAACCACTAATCTGTTCGTATCTATGTGCAACTGACTTTTGTTTAATAATCTTTTATCCTGCCACATTGCTATACTGGCTTTTTCATTCCAGGAGGTTTTTGATGACATCTTTTAGATTTTCTACATAGACTATCATATCATCTGAGAATAAATAGCAGTTTTATTTCTTCCTTTCTAATCTGTATAACTTTCTTGATTTCTCTTATCTTATTGCGCTACTTAGCACTTCCAGCACAAGGTTGAATAAAAGTGGAGGGAGAGCACAAGCTTGTCTTGTTCTCAGTCTCAGAAGAAAAGGGTCCAGTCTCTCACCAGTCAGTGTGATATTAGCTATAGGATTTCTTTCTGCATGTTCTTTATTAAGATGAGGAAGTAGCCCTGTGTTTGTCGTTTGCTGAGAGTTTTTTATAAATCGCAAATGAATGTTGGATTATGTTGTACACATTTTCTGCATTAATTAGTATAATCATATGATTTTTCTTCTTGAGTCTTTTGATATGATGGATTGCATTGATTGATTTGGAATGTAGAACCAGCCATGCGTGTCTGGAATAAATTTCACTCGGTTGTGGCGGATAATTCTCTTTATACATTGTAGGATTCAGTTTGATGATATTTTGCTGAGCATTTTCCTGTGTACGTTCCTAAGAGGTATTGGACTCCACATGTCCTTTCTTAAATGTCTTTATCCGGTTTTGGTGTTAGAATAATGCTGATTTCACAGAATGAGTTAGAAAGTGTTCCTTTTGTTTCTATTTTCTAAAAAGAGTTTGTCAAGAATTGGTCCCATTTCTTTCTTAAATGTTTGGTAAAATTAACAAATGAAAATATCTGGAGTTGGTGCTTTCTTTTTTGGAAGGTCATATATTACTGATTCAATTTCTTTGATAGAGATATAGGGCTATTCTGATGATCTGTTTCTCCTAGTGTAAGTTTTGGTAGTTTTGTGTCTTTCCAACTTGACCCATTTCATCTAACTTATCAGGTTTGTCAGCATAGAGTTATTTGTAGTTTTCCCTTATTATAGTTATAATGTCTATGCACTGTAAGATTTTAATTTAACTTATATCCATATATACATACATTGTTTTTAACCTCATTTTTGTGTATTTCTATATCCTAGATAATTTTCCTTGTCAGTGACTTGACTTTCAATTATTACTCATGGGCACACATTAGTATGTGTGGTGAGTGGGCTAAGACTTCGGACAATACTCATCACACGTCCGTCTGCTCTTGGGGAAATTCTGGGCACAAAGTGAAGAGGGGCCAAGGTGAGAGGCTGCCCACGTTCCTGGGGGGGATGCTTAGAGGTGAACACAGCAGGATACTGATGCAGCAGGATCCAGAAACACCTTCTGTAAATCAATTCATGAACATTTCTCTTGTGAGGTGAGAGCCTGGGGAAGAGACGCATGGAGAAAACGGACTGGAAACAGTGGCTGGCCCTCAGGAAGCAGAAATGGACAGACCATCCTTGCACGGTATCCCGAGTTTTCTGTTACTCATGCATAGAAGTCAAAGTGGGCCAGGGCGCACCTGAGAGAAGATGTGGGACCGTCTCTTCGCAGCAACAGGGACTCTGCATCTCTGAGTCACTGTGAGAGGATTATGGTGTGAGAAGGAAGACATTTCCATTCCTATTTTTCCTTCACACTTCGAGAAATCAGCATCTGAGCTTTGTGCCTGAGTCTTTGGATCGTTAATTTGACCATGTCTAGTGTTCCCATATTTCCATCTTATCAAGATTATTGGGATTCACAGACACCCTCAGCATTTGTACAGTTTCCTCAGGATACATCTCTGGGAGTATGACGTCAGCCCAGGAGT
>NW_025792012.1:0-4045 GCF_021613505.1 Equus quagga | reverse complement strand
GGAAGAATCAAATTAGAGATAAAAAATAATCTAGACTCCTTAAAAAAATAGAGCTGATTTTATTGAGGACAGAACTAGTGGTTCTAAGAAGGAGAGGGAAGCCGTAACTATCTCATTTCACCTGTAGAAATGCGTCAGGTGGAGAAGGAGTGAGAACCAAGATTTTCAAAAAAATGAAGGAGTTCTTTGAGAAATATCTGACTCAATTAGGAGAAGCAGCATAAGGATTATAGGTATTGCAGAAGATGAAGAGAGGGAGAAGAGAGCAGAAAGATTGTTCAAAGAAATAATAGCCAAGAAATTCCCAAACCTGGGGAAGGAACTGGACTTACAAATACATGAAGCCAATAGAACTCCTAATTACATCAATGCAAAAAGGCCTTCTCCAAGGCATATCCTATTAAAACTGGCAGAAGTCAATGAGAAAGAAAAAATATTAAGGACAGCAGGGCAGAAGAAAATAATCTACAAAGGAATCACTATCAGGCTTTCAGCAGATTTCTTGACAGAAAACTTTCAGTCTAGGAGAGAATGGAATGATAAATTAAAAATACTGAAGGACAAAAACTATCAGCCAAGAATACTCTATCCAGCAAACTATCCTTCAGATACAATGGAGAAACAAAAGCTTTCCCAGATAAACAAAAGCTGAGGGACTTCATTGCCACTAGATCTTCCTTTGCAAGAAATAATGAAGGAAGCCTTCCTACCTGAAACAAAAGCCAAAGATCTACAAAAATTTGAGCAGGGAGATAAACAGACAGACAAAATCAGAAAATTGCAGCTTTCTACCAGAACATGTTAGACAAGTCTAAATTATAACATAAAAGATAAAGAGAAGGAAAGCATCAAAAATAACTATAAACACTTCAATTTAGTCACAAACTCACAACACAACAAATGATAATTTGCGACAATAAAAACTCTGAAAGGGAAGAGAAATGAGATGACATCTGCTTAGGCTAATAGAGAGAAAAGGTTACCAGAAAATGGACTATCCCATCTATGAGATCTTTTATACAAACCTCACAGTAACAGCTAAACAACAAATCAGAGCATAGCCACAATTCATAAAGAGAAAACTGAGAAAATCATCATAGAAAACCACCAAACTGAAATGGTAGTCAGAAATACAAGGCAAGAGAAATAATGGAAATATAGAACCACCAGAAAACAAGAGATATAATGGCAGTATTAAGCACTTATATGTCAATAATCACACTAAACTTAGATAGATTGAATTCTCCAATCAAAAGATAGAGAGTGGTTGTATGGATTAAACAACAAGACTCAACAATATGCTGCCTCCAGGAAACGCATCTCAGCTCTAAAGACAAACAGAGGCTCAGAGTGAAGGGATGGAAGATGGTGCTCCAAGCAAATGACAAACAAAAGAAAGCAGGTGTAGCCATACTTACATCAGACAAAGCCAGCTTCACGATAAAAAAAGACAGAAGCAAAGAGGGCATTATATAATAATAAAAGGGACATTCCACCAAAAGTACATAAAACTTATGAATATATATCCACATAACTCTGGAGCACCAAAGCATGTACAGCAATTAATAACCGACCTAAAGGGAGAAATTAATAGCAATATAATAATAGTCACAGCACCTCAACACCCCACTTACGTGAATGGATAGATCATCCAGACAGAAAGTCAACAAGGATATAGTGGATTTAAATTAAATGATTTAGTAGATATATGTAGAACATTCCACCCTAAAACAGAATACAAATTCTTCTCAAGTGTGCGTGGAACATTCTTAAGCATAGATCATATGTTGGGAAACAAAGCAGGCCTCAATAAATTTAAGAAGATTGAATACATATCAAGCATCTTTTCTGACCACAATGATATGAAACTAGAAATTAACTACAAGAAAAAATCTGAGAAAGTCACAAGTATGTGGAGGCTAAACAACATAGTACCGAACAGCCATTGGATCAATGAGGAGATCAAAGGAGAAATCAAAAAAAGCCTGGAGACAAATGAAAATGAAAACACAACATCTCAACTCTTATGAGAAGTGCCAAAACTGGTAGTAAGAGGGAAATTCATAGCAACACAGGCCAACCTCAACAAACAAGAAAAGTTTCAAATAAGTAATTTTAAACTACACCTAGTAGAACTCAAAAAAAGTAGAACAAACAAAGCTCAAAGTCAGCAGAAGGAGGGAAATAAAAATTAGAGCACAAATAAATGAAACCTCAGCCAGACTCCCTAAGAAAAAAAGATAGAAGACTCAAAGAAATAAAATTAGAAATGAAAGCAGAGATATTACAATGGATACAAGAGAAACACAAAGGATTACAAAAGAATACTGTGAAAAACTATATTTCAACAAGTTGGACAACCTAAAAGAAATGGATAAATTCTTAGATTCATATAAACTCCCAAAACTGAATCAAGAAGAAATAGAAAATCAGAATAGACTAATCATGAATAAAGAGACTGAAACAGTAATGAAAACCTCCCATGGGGCTGGGTTGGTGGTGCAGGGGTTAAGTTTGCACATTCCACTTCTGTGGCCTGGGGTTCGCTGGTTCACATCCTGGGTGTGGACCTGTGCACTGCTTGTCAAGCCATGCTTGGGAGGCATCCCACATATAAAGTAGAGGAAGATGGTCATGGATGTTAGCTCAGGACTAATCTTCTTAAAACAAAACAAAACAAAAAAAACCTCCCCCAAACCAAAAGTCCAAGACCCGATGACTTCTTTGGAGAATTCTACCAAACATTCAAAGAAGATTTAATACCTATCCTTCTAAAACTATTCCAAAAAAATTGGAGAAGAGGGAATGCTACCTAACTCACTCTGAGGCCAATATTACTGTGATACCAAAACCTGGCAAACACAATGAAAAGAAGGAAGGCAACAGGCCAATATTGATGATGAACATAGATGCAAAAAGCCCCCAAATATTGGCAAACTGAATACAGCAATACATTAAAAAGATCATACTCCATGATCAAGTGTTGATTCAGGGATTGGTCAACATCCTAAAATCACATGATCATCTCAGTAGATGCAGAGAAAGCATTTGACAAGATACACAATCCATTTGTGATAAAAACTCTCAATAAAATGGGTATAGAAGGAAAGGACCTCAACATGATAAAGGCCACATGTGAGAAACTCACAGCCAATATCATACTTAGTGGTAAAAACTGAAAGCCATGCCTCTGAGAACAGCAACAAGACAAAGGTACACACTCTTGCCACTCTTATTCAGCATAGTACTGGAGATTTTGGTCAGAGCAGTTAGGCAAGAAAAAGATATAAAAGTTATCCAAATTGGAAAAGAAGAAGTGAGACTCTTGCAATTTGTTGATGACACGATTCTATATAGAAAAATCCTAAAGAATCCACCAGAAAACTATTAGAAATAATCAGCAACTACAGCAAAGTTGTAGGGTACAAAATCAACTTACAAAAATCAGTTGCATTTCTATACACTATTCAGGAACTAACAGAAGAAGAAATCAAGAATACAATCCTGTTTACAATTGCAACAAAAAAATAAAATATCTAGAAATAAACTTAACCAAGGAAGTGAAAGATCTATACACTGAATACTATAAGACATTATTGAAAGAAATAGAGGAAGACGTAAAGACATGGAAAGATATTCCATGCTCATCGGTTGGAAGAACAAACATAGTTAAAATGTCCATACTATCTAAAGCAATCTACAGTCAGTGCAATCCAAATCAGAATCCCAATGACATTCTTCACGGAAATTGAACAAGGAATCCTAAAACTTGTATGGAACAAGAAAAGATACATTTTCTCAATCCTGAGAAAAAAGAACAAAGCTGGGGTCATCACAATTCCTCACTTCAAAATATACGGCAAAGCTATGTAATCAAAACAGCATGGTACTGGCAGAAAAGCACACACAGATCAACGGAACAGAACTGAAAGCCCAGAAGTAACACAACACATCTATGAACAGCTAATCTTCGACAAGGGAGCCATGAAGATGCAATGGAGAAAGGAAAGTCTCCTGAATAAATGGTGTTGGGAAAACTGGACTG
>NW_025792011.1:0-1080 GCF_021613505.1 Equus quagga | reverse complement strand
AACTTTCTGCATACCAGACCAGAGACTCAGCCACCTACCTCTGTATCATGGAGGCACAGTGCTTCCAAGACACCTGATGCCTGAACTCAGACATGTGGCTGCAGCCCCCAAACCCAACAAGCTAGTGATGGCTGTATGTTTTTACTCACTTCTAACATGGTGTTGAGAAGTGTGCAATTGATAAATCAAAATGATTTCACTTTCAAAAAATTTGGAAATACTGATGAGTATTCAATCTAGTCACAATCTCTGTCCTAAACAGAACCATTCCTAATATCCTAATCTCTAAGTCAGGAAATTCGTGATTCAGCTCCAGTAGAGGATTACTCAGACCTGTGTTAAAATGGATACTTTTACTCTGACTGCTGTTTACTCTTACCCTATATTATGTTGATGTATGAAGGGAAATCATATGAAAGCCAAACTCTTAAGTGTGAAAGAAAAAACAATGCTATGCCCTGTCATCCCTCACTTATTTTTTATTCTGGCTTCTTACTTTGCATTTAATTGTTCATTTTGTTTATATTCAATAGGATGTTTTATTTGTGTGTGTGTGTGTGTGTGTTCCTTTTTCTTTTTTTTTGGTGAGGAAGATTGGCCCTGAGCTGACATATGTGCCAATCTTCCTCTGTTTCATATGTGGAATGCCATCACAGCATGCCTTGATGAGCAGTGTGTAGGTCTGTGCCCTGCATCCAAACCTGTGAACCCCAGGCCACTGAAGTGGAGCGTGCAAAGTCAACCACTATGCCACCAAGCCAGCCTCTCAATAATATGTATTTGCATCATTTCCCTCTTTGGTATGTTCTGGAAAGCCCATTGGGAAAACTAAATTCCAGTCATGAGGATGCTATATCATCATGAGCAAGTGAGTTACTCTCTTTGTACCTCATTTCAGAATCCTCATCTATATGAGAACAATATTTTCCACCCACCTTACTCACAAGTTTCACACATTCAATCATTCAACAAACATTTATTGAATACCTGTTAGATATTGGATAGGAAGCTTTGAATAAATAGACAGTTCCTTCCCTTGTTAAATTTATAGTCTAGATGGAAACACATTTTTGTTATCAT
>NW_025792010.1:0-3049 GCF_021613505.1 Equus quagga | reverse complement strand
AGTATCTCACCCCAAAATATGCCACTTTGACGGAAGGATTATTTTGAAATGAAGGCAGTTTGGAAGAAGCAGATACAAGAAAAAGTCTCTGGCCTCACCCTCTCTCCCAGGGAGGGCAGGAGGATGCTTAATCACCAGAGGCAACTCTAGATTCTTTTCTGCCCAGAGAAATCTACATAAAACAACCTTACTGAGCAGGCCTTATCTTACATTAGTTTCCACATATTATTACCTACCCATAATTTGTCATCCCTAAAAGCCTACACTCCTTTTCTCTTGTCTTGTCACTCTCTACAAAATTATCGTTCTTGATTATGATGCTATATAAGCCCAGGTTCTAATCAGTGCTTTGTGTTACCCATGACTGAGTACTCTCATATGTATGTGCGATGCTATCATCATTACACTTCTGTCGTTCTCTTCTTAATCAGTCTTCTGTCACTCTAATTTGCAGGGCCCCAGCCAGAGAAACAAGTGAGTGGAGGGAAAGGTTTTCCCTCACCTACAGAGTCCTGTGACAAAAGCATCTACAGGTGAAAGCTGAAAGAAGCTTTCTTCACAAAGTGATGAGTGGGAAGGACAGGAATTGTAGATGAGGATGAACCACCAACAGTCTGCTTGGTCCCTTAAGGACAGCATGTGATGGAGAATCATAGAGGCTAGTACTTCTCTTGAGGGCTGGCTGCTCTGGGAGGAGGACATGACATCACTGACAGGCTGCTGGGGTTCTCAGGGAGGTCCCCACAGGAAAGAGAGCACTGAGACCCCTGGAGCAGCACTGAGGGAAACAACATGGAAACCAGAGGAAAAGAAGAGCACTGGATGCCACAGACAGGCCAATGAGCATGAGTGGGACAGGCTGGCCTCCAGCCTCCATGGGGAGAGACTCTGAGAGGATCCGAGTGGGAAACCTGGTCAAGTCATAAACCTTTCACATTTAATCAATAGATTTTACTTTGTAATGCTCATTGGCTGAGTTATTCTTTCCTTTGTAAGAGAGCTCAAATATTATAGATGCAAGTTGAGAAGGCTGAGCAGTTGAGGGGAAACATATGAGGGGAGACACCATATACTGGTTCATCAAACCATCCATTTTCTTCTTGGGAACACCAGATTACATTGCAGATTGCAAGGTTATACCTTGCAAGATTACCTTTATTGAAATTTTGATGGAGTGAAGTGACAGTAGAATGTGGGCAGAAATGATATACAGGACTTCAGTTCTGGCCATAAAAGCCCCTGTGAGAATCTCCATGCTTTCTTCCCCTTCTGTGGAGACCTTGAAGACTGTGTGAAAGATGGTGACATAACACTTGGAAGGAGCTTGGGTACCTGAATAACCACCACCACATCGCTGAACTGTGAAATGAGTCAGCAATCATTTTTTATTGTTTTAAGCCATTGATATTTCAGAGATTTTTGTTACAGCAGCTAGCCCACTCAGCTAATATATCATTTAGGGCCACCCCACTCTTCCTACCCTTTTCATCTTCGGAAGTTTCTCCTTCTTCCTTCAGCTGCTGCCTCCAGAGCACCCAGCATTAAAAGCATCACAGTCTCCCACAAAGACTGCCTTTTAAGGCAGCAACCAATGTGATTCTTAATTAGGGACTGAAAAGGGAGAAGGTACTCTTGGACCTAGCTATGTCCAGTTTGATTTTAAAGAATATCCCGGTGGCATCTGACAGTGAGGGAAAGAAAAGGAAATGGGACCTGAAAACAGAACTAGTCTGAGACTTCTTGGAGGGAGCCCATATTCAGGTCACAAGAGTCTTGAAGACTATGGTAGTTGAAAGATATGCTGTATCTGCCTTATCCACGAGATCAAGGCAAAAGCTGGGTCCTGCCTTTAGAACTTGTTGCAAAAAGATGAGCTATTGCAGCATGTCAATTCCACAGTATATTTATGACTACAGCCCATGAAAGGAAAACATAGGTTTCTACAACCCTGGTATCCAAACAAAACGGTGGTACCTAGAGAGGGGCAGAGAAGAAGGTGAGTGAGATCCCAGAAGCACACGTTGTAGATCCATGGGTGTGGGGTCTCATATGTCTGGGCACCCTGTACTCAGTAAATATTGCTAAATGAAGCACTGAATCAAAGCATCAACTAATTGATCAAGAATGAGGAGAAAATGGCACATTCCATCAAGAACTCATGCTCTTGAGTAGGGATGATTATCTTCCTCCTGAGATTAAGATTCCTGAGGTTGGGCCTCCTAGTGGGTGTCCCTAGGAGAGCTCTGAGGGCTCAGTATATTAGGGTTCAATGCACCTCCCCACACAAGAGAGGGCAGAGGGGAGGAATAGAAATTGCCCTACTCACCCTCCCCAACCCCTCTCTTCCGACTTCGGTCCCCAGCTCCCAAAAATTCCACCACATTCACAACTACTCTGGGGAATTTGAGCAGCCCAATTCCAGTCACCCTCAGGAGCTAAACAGAAAATTGCTGTTTTTCCTTTTACACGCCATCAGCCCAATTGACAGGCAGTAGCAGCCTAGCACCAGAACCAGCTGATACTGCTTCACTAGTTTAGATAAAAAAGGAAACCAACGCCCAGCCTAAGCTGCTCCTGCTCCCAGGGATCCCGAGGGCCCACCTTCCAGGTCTAATAGCCACATGACTTGTCATTGGGGCCCAGGCTCCCAGGTGGTCCCATAGGTGGTTCATACCACACTCTACCTTGAATACAAGCTACCAACCCAACCCTCAGGCAAAGGTCACCCAAGGAGAATTCTTAGGACCCACCTACCTTCATAGACCTTCTTCACATAGCACTGTTGGGTTGCCGTGGTCTCGCAGAATCTTTCCCCACTCACGCAAACCCCACTGGCGTTGACTCGATCACAATGAAAGCAGTAAAGAGCTGGAAAGTAAAACCAGCAGAATGAGGCTCTTCTGGACCAGTCTCCCCGCTGGTCAGGGGAGGAAGTGCACACTCTGGCCCAGACTCAGGCTGGACAATGATCAGTTCCCGCCACCTGCTGAATGTGCTGAAAGCCTGGTGTGATGTCTCTGTGCTTGGCTTATACCTGGGAGGAGGTCTG
>NW_025792009.1:701-2712 GCF_021613505.1 Equus quagga | reverse complement strand
GTGACACTCTTATCTGAAAGCTGCCACCAGAAAGATAAAGAACCACATCTGTGCTAGCAGGTGAGGTCCTTAATTTCAGAAAATATTTTCCACGGTGAGTAATAACATGAATTTAAGTGAACATGCACAGTAGTTTCATCTAGTTGCCCAAGTGGAGATTTGCATTTTGGGGAATCTTTGTATGTAAATATGAAAGGGAACATGGGAAAGTGTCTGTCTCTGGGGCTCCCCCTGTGAGGCGGATGCTGTTCTTGCCTTCAGAGAACTCGGTCTCACACTGGGGTCCACTCACCATGCCCAGAGTTCTTTTATTCCAGGTCAGAATAAGTGCAGAAGGAGTTGGTTAGTGAGGGGGATGTGACCAAGGACCGAAGGTGGCTTTGATAATAGATCAGCATGCCTCTACTGTCAGAGTCTGTACATTTGTCAAATGCTCAGCACAAATCAAAGAACCTGTAAATTATTATATGCCCTTTCCAATCCTTTTTCCTTCTCCCTTATCACATGTTTAAACTGGGCTATTCCAAAGTTTTGAGGCCTAAACTAATGTAATCACATTGAATTCAGAACAAATTGGGTGTACTACAATGTTTGCCGTACAGTAGAGTGGCTGTATTGACTACCTTGACTTGGGTGAACATTTCTTCATGTGAGACGTGTTCCAACCGTGTGTGTCCAAGATTTCTATGGAGGAGGATATGTCCATGCCAAGCGATCACACACTCTATTAGTGGCACAGGGTGAACTTTTTCGGATGGTATCTGTTGCTATCATTGTTGAAATAGCCATCATCCCTGATCCTGCTCATCTCGTAGGAAGCTGAGTTGGGTTGAGAATATCCTGGCCCTGCAGACTCTCTTCTTGGGTGTGAGCTTTGAGAGGCCTAAATTCACTTCAGGACTTGAAATAGAGACCACTGGTGGAAAGCCCTCAGCTGACCAATGCTGGTCAGCATCCTGGTCACAATGTACAGACTCATATATCCTAGTAGTATCCACTTATTTTTAATCAAAACCAGTGAATTTTGGATTAACTGGAATGGTTCTCCCTATACCGGGGGAGAGGAATTCAGGATTCTTGGCAATAGACCTGCAGAGTGAATGGGTTGCAGGGTGGATGAGTTCACCACAGCCAGAGGGAAGCTCCCTGCTCTACAAAGTAGGTCCCGTAAATCAGGCCGCTGAGAGCTGCCGTTCTGAGTCCCTAAGTCACCGAATCCTGGGATCATGGCTGAAATCTGATGAGTGTGTAGTTGTAAAGATCAGAACACAGCTCCATCTTCCTCAAAGTGTAACTCTGAGGATATGACCTCATCATTGTGGTATTCAGTCTGAAAAGCTGAAATTTGGGGATCCCAGTAATAAGCTTATATGTGACCTTTATAGTAGGCACCCAGTAATGTTAGGCATTATCATCACTGTGATCAGTGGTACTATCTCCCTTGGGAACTGGAAAGGACATCATCACAGATGGCACAAGGAACTCCTGCTCTGCTCCTGCCCTGACATGTCACACCTGTGCAACTGAGACGGTTCAACCCGCACTCAACCCAGTGTCATCACATGTAAATGGACCAACTAAGATCCAGTTATCTCTGAAAATTCCATTTTTCTTTATTATTACAAAAACAGAAACTTGAATGCAGCGTATTATCAATTGGCTGTTTAATAATGTTGGTGAAGTGAATTGAATGATAAAGCATCCTCATGCTTGAATGTAGGTAACAGAAGAGTCACTAGAAGTCGGTTGAGCCAGATCAGTAGCACCACTGTGGACCCTCTGGTTGGGACCTGGACAAACATCATGCCCTGCTGTGTGACGGTGGAAGGGAAGAGACAGCACTCGACACCCAGAACCAGGTGAGCACTTGGCCTCAGGTGACCTCTGGGCACTGAGGTATGAACAGATGCAGAAGGGTCTGTCCAGGTCCTTTGGGGCTGATGCACCTGGAGGGAGGCTGAGATAAATTCTTGCTCACAGAGATGATTAGAGATAGGTGTACATATGTTTA
>NW_025792009.1:0-691 GCF_021613505.1 Equus quagga | reverse complement strand
CAGTTGGTCAGAAGACTTGAGTGGGCATTTCTTCAAAGTAGTGAGCTTAACATGAGATGATTTGAAGGTCGCCATAATTAACAAGTCAAGATGAACCAATCACTTGTTGAGAGAGAGAAGGGAAGACGGTGGCGGGTTTCATATGGAGGGATTGGTAAAGCAAAGATTATAGCTTTGGTATTCCCCTTGAAATGTGGTGAGAGTGTAAACTGAGAATGGAGTGTGGAGTTATGGGGAATTGTGGTGACATATTTGAGGACAATTTACTACCTTTGTGGGTTTCATTGTAAAAGTGAGAGGGATCATGATCTATACCTGGAATCATAGGAATGTTCCTGGATCATATTCAGTTCAGTTGAGTCTGATGTTGCTGGATATTTAGGAGATTCACAACCCCAACTTTTCATATGACAGGTCCAATCGTGAGCCATGTTTCATCCATAAGGGAGATGAATGGAACACTCATTATGTAATGAAGTGCTGCATGAATTACGGGGGGTGCAAGTCAATGATATGGAAACGTGTGATTGGAAACGTGGACTTAAATATATAATGGAATAACAGAATATAACAAAAACACTTTACAATCTAAATAAGCATCCGTTTTCTCCTCAGCCACTCCTTAAAGCCGCAGAATAAATCAAATAATTACTCCTCATAGATTCTGAGCCATCTCAGGGTAAAAATTCAG
>NW_025792008.1:0-1809 GCF_021613505.1 Equus quagga | reverse complement strand
ATGCAGGCCTGAATATGAGGCCTGGCGGGGCAGTGAATTTCCCAATATCACAAAGCTGAAACCCAGGCCAGCTTTGAGAGATAGTCCATGGTATATCCCATACATTCCTGTAATTATTTCATCTGTAAGTTTGTGCATCAGACACATGTGACGCTAGCCCACAGGTGTTGTAGATGTCATCTCATATACACCTGACCATGTGCCTAGGTGGTAGTTTTGAGCATCATCACCATTGTGCAGGTTGGGAGAGTGGGGAAGCCCTGAGAGGCACAACGGCTTTTCCAGGACACAGGGCTGGTAGAAAAAAAGGTCTGAATTTAGTTCTGCCTCCTCAAAGCTGGAGCCCTGGCTTCATCCCCAAGGATCTGTGGGCAGGGTTGTGATGGATATTTGTGTACAGTTATGGAGATGACATGAGCAAGGAGGATGAGCAGTCAAGAGCCCAGAAGGCTCAATGCCTCAGCACAATGCCTTGGGAGCACAACACAATGTCTACCTGTTTAGCACTCAGCAGAGTGCTGTCCATTTGAGCATTCAGCACAGTGGTTGGGGAGCACTCAGCATAACGCCTGCATGTTGAGCACTCAGCACTGTGCCTTCCTGTGACAAATAGAAATGGCAAGCAATAGGATATATTGGAGAATATGAGGAAGCCACTTGGTGTAAACCTAATTTGGCCTGACTTTGTTTTTTCCAAAAGGGCCTGAGCACAGCCATTGAGCACGCATTGTATATCTGCTTTAAAGCATTTACTATGGCAAGAACAAATGGTCTTAATTAAGATAAAGGTGCAACTTCCCCCCACATTGGCATTTCGTTAGGGATAAGCATCTTTCCTTAGGCTAGGAACTGATTGCTGTGCTCACCTTTGACCACCCGGCTCACCTGTGACCACCCAACTCGAGACAGCAGACCTGCCACCCTGCTGTGTTCACTGAGACAGCAGACCTACCTGCTGTTTCCATCAATCACCATGCCGACAGAGCAGTCTCACGACTGTTGTAAAAGGACATTTCAATCCTGTGGGAAACATCCTGTTTGGGGGTATATAACCACTCTGCGCACCCCACTTCTTTGGTGCCCTTTCTTCCTTTGGGAAGAAAGGCCCCAGGCCATGGTCTTCACATTTTAGCTCAGAATAAGCTCACCCAAATTTTCACTTATAGATTGGTTATGGATTATTTTCGTTGACACCTGTGAGAACTCAGCACTGTGCATGGTGCTCACTCAGCCTAGTATCTTCCTGGTGAGCACTCAGCACAATGCCTGCATGGTGAGCTCTCAGCACAGTACCTGGTGAACATTCACAAAGCTCACGCCAGGTGAGTGATAAGCACTGTGTCTACCTGGTGGGCATTCAGCACAGTGACAGCCAGGTGAGTACTCAGCATAGTACCTACATTGTGAGCATTCAGCAAAGAGGCTGGGGAGCAGTCAGCACAGTTCCTATCTGGTGAGGACTCAGGATATTGCCTGTCAGGTGAGCACTCAGCACAGTACCTGGTCAGCATTCAGCAGACTACCTGCCTGTGGAGCACTCAGCAAAGTGTTAGGGGAGCACCCAACACGGTGCTTCATGAACACGCAGCACTTCCTGTATTTGCATTCTTAGCCCTGGCACCTCCATTCCCAGGTCTCTTTCTCTGAGGCCACCAACAGGGTTCTTCCTCAGGCACCTCTGCTAGACATTTCCTATGAAGGGAAGAGGAAAAACCTGAAGACACTTTTTCCTTCTCTGAATCAGTAACCCACACTTCTCCACTCCTACCTCATCCCTCCTAGCCCCCAGCATCCAGAGAAAAAAAAAAT
>NW_025792007.1:0-1084 GCF_021613505.1 Equus quagga | reverse complement strand
TGATTGTAGGTGTGTTTTGAGTCTAGGATCGGAGGACATTTGGCATTTGAGGCTTGTGTTAAACAGATTTCAGGACTCCGCCTTTCTGAGCCCAAAGCTACCTTCCTTCAGGCCTCTTCCCCTCCATCACTGCTGTAGCCTCAGCCTAAATATCAACCATACCCTGAGGTTCTGGGTTTTGACTTCCCCATGCTGAGCCCAGGTCGGCTCTTTTCTTCTTTCCCTGTAATCTCTTGTGTGGTGTGGTTCTCATCAGGCTGAGGGTTTATTACTTTGTTATATTGTTGTATTACCTGAGTTGCAGCTGGGCCTTGTGCTCTATTCATATTGTGCACTTGTGATTGGAGAACATGCTATATGATGAAAACTTCAGGTGGAACACAGGTATCATCAATGCATCAGTCAGGTGAAACCCAGCATGTCTTCTTTACACACTCAATGGGATATGTCCCACCCAGGGTCAACATTTATTTGCCATTAGCTGCATGAGTAGGAATGTGAAATCCTCCTTCCCTTGTCTCATGGGTGGCAACTCTGAGCCCTGTTCACCCCAGAGTCCCTCTGCAGGGCAGGCTGAGGCTCCTTTCTTTGGGTTGCAGACATGGTACCTCTGCTCATCTCCCTCCATTCGCCTGCGTTGTTGACCTCACAACCTGACTCTTTCTACTGGGAACAAGTCTTAACAAATTGTTTGTACAAGAATCCATTTCTCTGATTCTGCAACTCAGCTTTGCCTGTGGATGCAAGCCTATGAACAGAGGCAGGGGGTATTGGTAGGATGGAATTGTTTTGTAGAAAAACTTCATAACCATGATTTTGATACAGCAGGCACTCCTTCATTAGCCAGGCAAGGGAGGGGGTGGGATTCAAACCACTGTTGCCTTGTCAAAAAGGAATGGGGCTGCACTGGAAGACACTGGAATATAACATCGGGTGTGTGATTCTGACAAGAAATTGCACAGGTAACATTCATAGTCCTGAAAGGCACAGGCTGATGAAATAAATGCTGAGCTAGATGTGTAGACTCCAAAGACACATGCACGTGTATTTAGGGATTGTTCCAAAGACTTCTCAGGGGTTTGGC
>NW_025792006.1:0-1143 GCF_021613505.1 Equus quagga | reverse complement strand
CCTCCTGGCTGCAGCCAGCTTCACGGATGAGGGACTTCTGAGCCGGGCTGGGCACTGAGACTGGGGTACAAACTCAAGCATTTACCGCCTGCCAGACGCTGGTCAGACACACAGAGAGGGACACCCAGGGTCCAAGCAGCCAACTAGCCCTCCACCCAAAGGCTGAGTCCTTCCATGAGCTTTAGTCCAGGCTGACGCTGGGCTCCTCCTGTGTGTCCTACAACTTGTAGGCGCTCGGGTGGCTCTCAGCAGTGTTCTTTGTATGATTTAGAATTATTTTTAAAGACAGAGTTCCTAACAAACAACCCATGAAAAAATGGGTAAAGAACTTGAACAGGTGTTTTTCCAGAGAAGACATACAAAGGGTCAACAAGCCCATGAAAAGATGCCCAACATCCTCAATGTCATGAGGAAAACGCAGATCAGCCCCAGAGAAACACTGCCTCACACCCATCAGGGCGGCTCCTATCAAAAGACAAAGTAAGTGTTGGCGAGGCAGGGAGAAACTGCACCGTTGGCGGGAACGTCAAATGGTGCAGCTGCTGTGGAAAACAGTATGGAAGTTCCTCGACAAAGTAAACGTGGAACTGCCAGCTGATGCAGCAGTCCCACCTCTGGGTCTGTCCTCAAAGGAACTGAAAGATGCGTGCCCACCCATGTTCACAACAGCTCGATTCACAACAGCCACAAGGTGGAAGCAACTCAAGTGTCCATCAACAGACGGATGTGGTCCATCCACACAGCAGAATATTACGCAGCCTTAAAAAGGAAGGAAATCCTGACACCTGCTACAGCACAGATGCCCCTCGAGGACACCATGCTCAGTGAAAGAAGCCAGACAGACACAAAAGAATAAATACTGTAGGATTCCATTTCTATCAGGACCCAGAGGAGTCAAATTCATAGAGACAGAAAGGAGCGTGGTGGTTTCCCAGGGCTGGGGGAGGAGAGGGGGTTTAGTTAATGGGGACAGAGTTTCAGTTTGGGAAGATGGAAAGTTCTGAAAATGGATGGTGGTGATGGTTGCACAATAATGTGAACGTGTTTAATGCCACCAAACTGTACACCTAAAAATGGTTAAGATGGTAAGTTTTACGTTCTGTGTATTTTACCACAATTTTAACAAAAAGAAAGCAGATTAGT
>NW_025792005.1:0-3374 GCF_021613505.1 Equus quagga | reverse complement strand
CCTGCTGAGCACTAATGCTCTTTAAACCATCCATGCAAGAGAGTGGCCATTTGAATATCTATACTGGAGAAATTTCTATTCAAATCCTTTGCCTAATTTTGAATAGGGTTGTCTGTGTTTTTTGTTGTTGAATTTTAGGGGTTCCATACATTTTCTGGATAATAATCCCTTATTAAGTATATGACTTGCAAATATTTTCTCACATTTTGTGGATTTCCTTTTAATCTGCTGATAGTGTCTTTTGATGCACATTTTACAAAAAAATCATGAATCCAGTTTGCAAATATATTTTGTTGTCTGCACATTTGGTGTCATCTCTAAGAAATCATTATAAAATGCAGTGTTGTGAAGCCCTTAGAAAAATGCCTGTTACAGAGTCGGTGCTAATGATTGTTCAATTAATAAATCCAGAAGTAAATTGGAAATTTAACCATGTTTCTTCCTGTGGCAGAAACTGGAAGGCTGTCAGGAAGGAAGGAGGAAACTCAGATTTTAATACACACACTTTTGTGCATTTTGAGTTTTCTATGAGAGCATTATTCTTATTGCTATTACTGTACAAAACAAATCAACAAGGAAAAATTTTTAAATTTCCCCAAAATACTGGCATAAAAACACCACTTAATTTTGCTCATGGACACAAGATAGGAATTCAGACAAGACATAGTGGAGATGGCTTCTTTCTACTCTATGATGTTGGGGCCTCAGCAGAGAAGACCCCCTGGCTGGGCCTGACTGGAAAACTAGGGGTTGGAATCCAGGGGAGGTGACTTCACTCCCATGTGTGTAGTTGATGCTGGATTTGGCTAGAGGACCTACGTGAGACCTCCCCAAGTGACCTGGGCTTCCTCACAGCAGGGCAGTCCTAGGCCATTCAGATGAGGGTTCCACAGGGGAGTGACCTGAGTGACCAGACAGAGTCTCACGGTCATTTCAAACAAAACTTTAAGCATGACCCAGTGTCATTTCCAAGCTATTGGTCAGTGACAAGGAGCACTAGAGTCAGCTCTGGGTAGAGGGAGGTACCTAGACCCCAGCTTTCAATGGGAGGAATGCCAGGTGGTAACGCAGCCCTCTCCCTGTGGCATCAGTAGAGAGCCTGTGGGTGCTGGATTCCCACTCTCCACCCAGCAGTGAAGGGGTGGGTGCTCCTCCACATACCCACAGAGGTAGACACAGAGCAGGCCAAGAGCAGAGTGGGGACCTTTATCACTGCCATGTGGTAATGAGCTGCCCTGCCCTCCTGGAGTCAGTGTAGGCATATTTGCATCAATAAGGAGACACTCCTACCTCTCCCATCCAGGGAGTATCTGTGGAGGCTTGGTGGGAAGTCTGCACTCCTACCCTCTCCCAGCAGGGAAAAGATCTCCACCTGCAATAGGGAGTCTGAACATTTCCCCACACCTGGAAGGAATGAGGTGTTGCTCACCTCTTCTCCCCTGCTGGAGTGATGTAACAGAAAGCCAGCTAAGACAAAAAGTTTAACTACTACCCAAAGTCTCATAATACAATCCCCAAAATGTTCAGCTTTCAATCGAAAATAATTCTTCATACTAAGAATCAGGAAAACATCACACAGTGAAGAAAGACAAACAATAGATGCCAACACAGACATGACAAAAATGTTAGAATTACCTATCTGACAATGATTAAAAGCAACTATTATCAAAATAAATTAACACACATATGAATAAACTTGAAATAAATGGAATAATTGAAAGTCTCAGCAAGGAGATGCAAAATATGTGAAGCAAAACTGATATCAGTGAAAGGAGAAGTAGATCCACAAATACACCTTATGACTTCAATAAAGCCTTCTTAACATCTGATAAAAAACTCAACAGAAAGTCAGCAAGAATATAAGAGAACTCAACGTGATGAACTGATAAGATCCAAGCAACATTCATATACTCTAAATCCAACAACATAGAAGACATATTAATTTAAAATGCACAAAAATATATAGACCAATATCCCTCACAATTATAGACATAAAATTCCTTAATATATTATCAAATTATATTTCACAATATATAAAATGAATTATATAGCATGTCCAACTGTGGATTACTGCAGGGATGCAAGCCTAGTTCAATATGAAAAATCAATCAATGTAATTAACCATATTAAAAGATTAAAGAAGAAAAATCACATGATCATATCAATCCATGTATAAAACAATTTGACAAAATTTAACACTTATGATTAAAAAAAATCTCAGTATGTTAGGCATAAAGAACAGCCTCACCCTGACAAAATGATCCACAAAAACCTACAGCAATCAGTATCCCTAACAAGGAAATATTTAACACTTTCCTCCTATCACTGAGAACAAGGCAAGGAGGCCCATCCTCACTACTCTTATTTAATATCATACTGGAAGTTCCAGTGAGTGCAATGAGACAAGAAAAGAAAAGACATACATATAGAAAAAGAAGAAATGCAACCATGCCTTTTTTGCAAAGGACATGACTGTTTCCAGAGAAATTTCCACGGAATCTACAAATGAAAATTTCTATAAGTAATAAGTGGCTTCACCAAATTTGGAGGCCACAAAATTAGTATATAAAAATCATTTGCATTTCAGTATACTAGCAATGACAGCATTGGCAGAAATTTAAAGTATATAATCAGTTACTGTTCTTCAAAGATGAAAAACTTAAGTGTAATTCTAAGAAATACACAAAAAATTTGTAGAAATCTTGTACAGATCTTGGATTCTGAGAACTTTCAAATGCAGATGAAATTAATCCAAAAAAAGTCGATCTAAATAAATGGAGAGATGCAGTACATTCGTGAGTCGGAAAATTTAGTATTGTAAAGAAGTCAATTTTCTTTTAAATTGATATATGTGTTTAATATAATTCCCATCAAAATCTCAACAAGACATTTTGTAGATACAGAAAAAATTATGCCAAAATGTGTATGGAAAAGCTAAGGAGCACGCATAGCTAAAACACTGAAATAAGAGAATAAAGTGGGAGAAATAAGGCCACAAGCTTGTAACAGTCAAAGTTACAGCGTTCAAAGCTGAGTGGTTTTGGTAGAAGGATAGACGCAGATCAAGAGCACACGGTAGGCGTGGTTGGCGGCATTTTGGATGTCCATCACGCAGCCCTGCACAGCCCTCCTGCATTACTCACCGCGACCAGAGAGGGCGCTAAAGGAGCTGGCCCTGAGGTGAGAAGCGGATTCCCCCGCCAGCCGGAAGTCCGCGGTGGGCGTGTCAGGGGGCGTGGTCGGCGCTTGGAGGCGGGGCCGCAGCGGCCAGCCCCTCCCCCAGGGCCCTCAGAGCCGGCGGCGGCGGCGGCAGTTGGGCGTCAGCGGACTTGGCAGCGGGGACGTTGGCGGCAGCGGCCCCTCAGAGCCTGGAC
>NW_025792004.1:6467-7234 GCF_021613505.1 Equus quagga | reverse complement strand
AGGGTCAGTGTGTCCAGAAGGCCTGAGGGCGGCACAGGAGGCAGGGGCTCTGCTCTCCAGACCACCCTTCTGTTGACCTGCAGTGGGGAGGGCGTCTCTGCTGTCCGCCCAGGGCCCCTGCCGAGTCCCCCGGGGCACTCACCTCATAGGCAGCCTTAATGAGCTGGACCACATTGCCAGAGTCTTCCGACAGCGTCCCGACTGCAGACTTGGGGATGATCTCAGTGAGCTTCTGTCAGAGAAGACCAGGTGGTCATGGCTGGATCCGCGGCCACAGAAAGCTCAGCTTCCCCTCAGTTTGTAGCGCCCCAGGGGGTTTCCTTCTGTTTGCACGTGGCTCACACAGCCCCCACCAGACCTCTGACTGTGTTTAGTTAAGTGAGCACGAGGTCAGTGGTGTGCTGGTAATGCTTAACAACCAGTTCTTGGGAGGAAGAAAGCCCTGAGTTGCAGGGTTTGCTCATTTCCTTGGTTAAATACTCCACCTTCGTGTATTTCGAGCAGTGACCTCACGGAAGGCAGAGCTGGGAAGATGTGCCTCGACACCGTTCGACAGCGTCCCCACCATGGAGAGGTGAGAGGCACAAACCACCCTGGGGCATAGGTAATCAAAAAATGTGCCAAAGCTGTCAGGAACGGAGGAGCTCTGAGCGCTTCAAGCATTTGATATAACTGAATTTCAGTAACAACCGTGCTAAGCAGCAACGGGACAATCGGCTCTGGCAGGCCAGGGCCAGTGGTCCAGGGATGCCGCGGGTGGGCAGTCC
>NW_025792004.1:2395-6457 GCF_021613505.1 Equus quagga | reverse complement strand
TGGAGGACTTCTCAGAGCCTTTACTCTGCCAAGAGTACCTGGCCTTCTGAGAGGGGGTGGAATAGTGTTTTCCACATGGTTTGTTCTCCCTTTTAAAGAAGGACACAGAGAACACAAGGAAAAAGAGAGACCAGGCACCCAGCCAGGACAGCGGGTATGGCGGCATCCTCCTGGGTCGGAGAGGAGAGGGCCGTGGGGGAGCTCAGACTTTGGTCTCGAGGTTCCCAGCAGTCCTGGGCCTCACCTGGCCTACCTTGCTGTCTGACCTGGACACATGGACACATGCCCATCGGTTATCCCTGGCGCCCCAGAGCAGGGCTGTGCTCCTGGCTGGACCCCCACCCAGAACAAGAGATCACAGGTGCCAGCTCACCCCCAGCTGAGGCCAAGCCTACCTGGTCTCAGGTAGACGGTCACTTTCTGTGGGGACAGCTGCTTCTGGCCTCCCTTCTGGTCCTGCTGGGTCTCAGCAATGCTCCTGGGGTCCATGATGTCGTCAGCTGCACAGCCCTTCTGTAGCAACTGCTCCCGTGTGTCACAGCGATGGGAGTCGGGCTCCCCTTGACGGGTGAAGTTCTGGGGCCAGAGGGAGTCAGGGGTCAGGAGGAGCACAGAGAAAATACCAGGGCCCCACTGTGGGTGCTGAGTGAGGCTGAGCCTCCTCATTTTCACCCAGGACTCAAGACAGAACTCCCTGTGGGAGACGGGCCTGGGCGCTGGACAGCCAGCCAGGATGAACCCTGCCTCCCAAGAGGGTGACCCGCCCCCATGAGGGCTCCCAGATCACAGCAGAGCCTTAGGAGAGGGCAGGTTCCTCCCCACAGCCTCCAGCAGCAGAAAAGACTCAAGAAGCAACATCTGCAGCCCCAGGCTGACCGCCAGAGGGGATGGAACCCTCAGCTGGCCCCCGAGCCTGGATCAGCCTGGGCATCACCTGGCATCCGGCCCGCACTTTTCAAGCCCTTCATCAGCAGAACCTTTGTTGGAGGGAGCAGCTCTCTCCCCCAAGGGAACCTGTGTGTCCCCTCTCAGCCTGCGTGGCAGCCCCGAGGTACCCTGGGGCCCCCAGGAATCCTGGACCACAGGCCAGGGCTCTGGGCCAAGCTCCTGGCAGTTCAGAGGGAGCCGGCCCAGAGAGGAGCATGGGGGTCCTGGGTCCAGGGCGCTTTCCTCGTGACCCCTCTCCCCGCGTGGAGGCCCCGGGATTCTGACGTGGCAGGGACAGAGAAGGGGCCCCCTCCTGGCCAGAGGCTGCTGTGTCCCAGGGAGGGCGAGCTAACACTACGGAGGCTGAAAGGCACAGCTACATCTCTGCTTCCTTTCACAGACGGGGACTCAGGAAGAGCAGCGCAGACACGCGAGGCTGGCTCGGTGCCGAGGCCGTGGGGCCCGCGAGGCGCCGGGGGAGGGGGCGCACCTCCTGAGCTGCCTCTGCTTGTCTTCGCTTTGGAACCCTGTGAGTGCTGTACGTGCTCAAGAAACAAAACTAAGTCAGCGGAATGGAGAAGGACGACCCTACACTGTACTCACAGAGAAACAAACGAGCCACCGTGTTTCAGATGAATGTGATGAGCTCACGCAGGGAAGTGAGGAGTCCACCCCGACATTTTCACCCCCGGCTTGACGAACCCGCATCAAAGGAGAGAGGACACAGACCGCACCCACCTCTGGCATGGAGCGGCTCTCGACTCTGAAACCACTTTGTGGGCGTGGGTTTGAAAATGAGGAAATGTATGCGGATGTTGGGAGCCAGGCTTCTCAGCAAGGAGAACCAGGAGCCCTTAGAGAAATGTCTGATTCTATGGCTGGGGACAGGAAAGTGCTGATGGGCCTGGTGCATCCCGCTATTGCAGAGAGTAAGAGAGTGCCCCCCAAATTATGATGGGGTGTGCCAACAGGCCCCAGCGCCAACCTGAGGCCTCCCAGTGGCCAAGTCTGGAACAATTTGAGCATGAAAATGACAAGATGGTAGTGACAGATTATATACTACCAAATAAAATAGAAATCTGTGCGTCCATGCTGGAGAGAGAGAGAGATTGATGGGGGTAAGGAAAAACCTGGTTCCAGAGGCAGAGAACAGGGGTCCAGCCCAGGAGGTGGGAAGGTGGGAAGGGCAGGCCAAGTATGAGGACCCTCAGCTAGCTGATGCCATCCACCCTGGCTCTTACCAGCTTCTGACACCAGGTGCAGCCAGGCCCTAACTTGATGCAGTCCCAGCAGGTGCTGACCTTGTATCCGATGCATTCCTGGGAGAGGGCTGGGAGCGAGACAAGATGGGCCCTGTGAGCCGTGGCCAGCAGCACCAACCCTCCCCACACAGAGAGCCTGTAGGCACTGGGGGGCCTGAGACATGGATGGGGGGTGAATGGACGATGAGGCCCTCATGCAGGGTGGGTGGAGAAGGAGAGTCAGCATCAGGACAAGGAAGGATGGGAGGAAGCCAGGGAGCATGTCCCCTCCAGGCTGCTCCCTGTGGGGGCCTCCACGTCAGCCCCACACAGAGGGGCAGAGTGTGGGGAGACAGGCCTGCGTCTGGGACCGGCTCCCCGGGCACAGTGTTTCCTAATCTGCCCCCAGGATCAGAGAGGATCCCCAGGAGAATGGGAGGGCAGGCCCCTTTCTTCAGACCCGAATGTTCTTCAGAACTCACCGGACCCGAGGGAGAGCAGACCCAGCAGGGTGAGCAGCAGGGAGCGCTGGCACAGCATGTCCTGTGGAGGGAAGGCGACGTGGTGACAGGGCCTCGGACCCCAGGCTCTTGGGGTGGATCGTCCATGGTGCTGAACTCCTCCACGGCAGCCTTGAGACGCAGAGCCGGGAGGGCCCTGTCCCTGCTGCCAGGGGGCGTTCAGCACCGGGGTGAGGCCGGCACAGGTCAGTGTCTCTGACAGCCCTGCACCAGGGCTGCGGGGCAGCGTGGGCGCACAACTCACGCCTGCTGAGCCCACAGGCCTCCAGGGAGGAGCAGGGAGTGGGCCTCCTGCCAGTGACACACGTGTGTGCTCATACATGCACACACTGCACACACAGATCCCACAAACATGCATACACCAGACACATACACACGCACCACACTCCCACACACATCACAAACTCGTGCACACACACGCGCGCACACACACACACACACACGTCTTATTGGTTCTGTTTCTCTGGAGAAGCCTGACTAGAAAAGATCCTAAGATAGGTGCCCCAGGTCCAGGGAAAGCTGCTAGAGATTTTCTTTTGTTTTTGTTCGTGTTTTTTGGTGAGGAAGATTGTCCCTGAGCTAACATCTGTTGCCGATCTTCCTCCTTTTGCTTGAGGAAGATTGTTGCTGAGCTAAAATCCATGCCAATCTTCCTCTACTGCATGTGCAATGCCGCCACAGCGTGGCTTGGTGAGTGGTGTGTACGTCCGTGCCTGGGATCCAAACCTGCGAACCTGGGCTGCTGAAGCAGAGCACCTGAACTTAATCACTCGGCCACCAGGCCAGCCCTGAGAGGGTTTTTTAACACCTTGGAGCCCAGGTGTGTGGGCAGAGCCGTAGTTTCATGATCCGCATATTCTGGGGGCATCGAGGGCACTTCTGCACCTGTTTCTCAACCCCCTGCGTCAGAGCCTTGTGGTGGGGGCCTCACACTCCCTCCCGAGCCCACATGTCGTCCCTCTCAGAGCTGAGGCACGTGTGGACATCTGTGCTGAGCAGGGGACCCACGCGAATGCTCATGCAGAAGCCAGGGCCTGCTGTCTCCTTGACTCCCCAGGCCCTGCTACTTGACTGCTGGGAGGGTGGGCGGCCTGGACACCCTCAGGCTTCAGAGGAGGTAACTCTGGGCCAACAGGGAGGCCTGCCCGGCCACAGGCTGGGCAGCTCCAGGACTTGGCTGCCTCACCACAACTGTGCCTGTCATGTCACCCCGATGCCCACTCCCCAATGGCGGAAGTGACTGGAAACCACCAGCCCTGCCAAGGACTCCCACTCCACCTACAGGCTGCCCTGCTAGGAGAAGGCCCTGGAGAAAGGGGGCTGCAGGGGCTCTTTCCTGGCCTGAGGCGCACAGAGCAGCCCGGCCCTCGTCT
>NW_025792004.1:1638-2385 GCF_021613505.1 Equus quagga | reverse complement strand
GGTGACATGGACCAGGGCCACCAGGGCCCCCTCCACGGCTGGGCCACTTGGAGCTGCTTCCCTTGGGAGAGGCAGCAGCCACTCCACGGGGGAAGAGCTGCAGGGCTGAACTGTTCCCCTTGAGAACAACTAGCCCAGACACAGAGGAGCCTCTGTCCACTCACCCCGCTTGATGCCCCGGAGACCTCGGCAGGGGCGTCCCGGCTGGGCTGGGATGGGCTTCAGCTCTGCTCTTTACCAGGCTGCTGCGGAAGGTCTGGGGAGACACCGGCCAGCCAGAGACGCCGATGCTGAAGGCACACTGCTTCCTGTTCTAAGCCAGCAATTCGGAGGAAGGAATTACGTGTGGCTGATTGCACCAAATGTGGTCCATGAGCCCCAGCCCCTCTGCCCCCCGCCATGGCTCCCGAGGGAGGCACATCAGAGGAACAACCACACACCTGAGAAGGGGACACACTGTTCATCACCCACCTTCACAGGGAGAAGCACAACCGTGTGAAGAGAGGAATAACTAATGGGAGCAGAGGCCTGTGGCAGCCCCGAGGGGCTCACTCACACGCCAAGTGGGGGCTGGCCCCACAGGGCACAGAGAACCACGGAGGGCAGTGCCCAGAGGGGTGACTCACACCCCAGGAGAGGGGACCAGCCTGCAGACTGGCACCCAGCAGAGGAGAGTGCACCCCCAAAGGAGACGCACCAGGCATTAGGGATGCAGACTCTGATGGTGGAAATAAAAAAGAATTACCC
>NW_025792004.1:0-1628 GCF_021613505.1 Equus quagga | reverse complement strand
GAAGCCTGGACTGCAGTCTCGGACACCCGCTGGGCAGGCGTCTGCATGGCCTGGGGCCGGTCCTGAAAATGCGGGTGAGGGTCTGCCTCTCAGGACCTGAGATGAAATGCATGAGTTCTCAGCAGAGCCCGGAAACACGGAGCGGCGTTGGGGCCAAGCGCCCAGGGCCCAGCCCAGTTTGGCTGTTGAACAAGGCCGGCAGAGGCGAGGACACTGGGGGAGGGTTTCACCCTGACCACTAGGACCCGGGAGGCTGGCTGAGCTGGGGTGAGGCTGAGGTTGAGCGGGGCAGGGAGCATTTGCCCTACTCTGACTGTGACCCCATCCATGCAGGGCATGAGGCACGGAAGGTCACACATGGGTGGGAGGCTGGGCTGGGCTGAGGGAACTGAGGCCCTGGGCTATGGGCTGGGTGGGCCCAGAAATGCTTAACCCTTTCCACCCTTTAGCAGCAATGAAAATTCCCAGGTCAAGAGGCCGCACCACACCCAGGAGAGAAGAAAGATGCTGGAAAGGACTGGCCACTGTGCACTGTGGGCATCTCTGGGTGACCGGATCCAAGAGACGTGAACTTTTAAAACAGTTTTCTGGGGGCGGCCTCAGGGGAAGTGGTTAACTTCTCAGGCTCTGCTTCCACCTGGGGGGATGGAGCGCTTCCGGGTTTGGTTGGGATCCTGGGCAGAGACCTGCATACCGCTCATCAAGCCATGCTGAGGGGCATCCCACATACAAAATAGAGGAAGCTTGGCACAGATATTAGCTCAGTGACAATCTTCCTCACACACAAAAAGAGTTTTCTGTATTTCCCAAGTTGTCTACCGTAGCCACATACTAATTTTATAATCAGAAAAGTATGTTACTATAAACGAGTATAGTAACCAAACAGGAAGGAGGGGCGTCGGCTGTGGGCCGCCCCTTGAAGGGCATGCGGTCAGGCACGCACAGGGGCTCCGCGGAGGGCTGGCAAATTGATATGGAACCTGAAGTGAGTTCGCTCACCCGTTGTGAAGCAAGCCAATCTCTGACACCGGGTGCAGTGGAAGAAAGTAGGAATTTTATTATTGCACAGCACTGAGCAAGGAGAGAGGGCAGCAACGCTGAAATCCCAAACTCCCCGAAAAGCTGAAAGGAAGGGTTTTTATTTGGGATTTTAGGCAGGGGAGGGGGGAGCATATGGCCTTGCTGGTCTGAACTTTCCCACCAGCCTGCATCTCTTAGCGGGGCGGAGATAATGAATCCAGGTGCTTGTCCTTGGCAGTATCTGTCTCCACAGAGGACAGTGGATTCTGGAGCCAGGAAGCCAGGGAGTAAGCAGGGAAAGAGTGTTTTGGTTTTGACCCTATATATGCTGGGTTTAATGTGAGGAGACTGCTATCAGAGTCGGCATCACCATCCATTACCCCAGGGCAGAACGCCCTTGTGGAAATCTCGACTTGGGCAACCTCATCCTGGGCCTCTTCCTCCTGCCTCCCTCACCACTTCCTCCGAATAGCCCCCCAGCCATCACAGCTGGAGTCAACACCATATATATATATCTTTGTGTGTCTGAGGAAGATTGTCCCTGAGCTAACATCTGTGCCAATCTTCCTCTGTTGCGTAGGTCGGATGCAGCCACAGCATTGCTGCTG
>NW_025792003.1:0-10529 GCF_021613505.1 Equus quagga | reverse complement strand
ACGACGTGATTCAGGCCAAGAAAGCCTACGAACTGCAGAGCGATGTGCGTATATTATCACCAGACTCTTGGGGAGATGCGTGTCTGTGTTTAATCACAGGGTATTCCCTAGAGGCATAAATTAAAAAGCAAACTTGACAGAACCTAACACATTTTGTACATTTCATTGGAGGAAAGTTTTTCTGAATATTTTCTATCTTATAGAGGTTTCTTCTTATCTGACAAGGCCTTACTCATCAAGATGAAAATCACTCTCTTATTCTGTGTAATTAGGTAGAGAATTTCAGTCCCAGTTGTTGTGATTCATTACATTTGTGTGATGAGATATCTAAATTTCAGAAACAGATATTCTGTGTAAGGAAATATTGGATTTCAAGTTTATCTGATACATATAGGCAAAATTCGTATATGCAAATATATTTTTATACTTAGAGAGGTATACATAGATATAGGTATGTATTTTTTTCACTATACATACTTTTGAGGACCTTTTTCTCCCGAATTCCTATAGATATTATTACCAGTGGTACATAAAAGGCAGATTTCAAATGGTGAGCCCAGAAGCTCAATCCTGTATGAAAACAAAATTGTGTCCCATTGCTGTCTGTCATTTCACAAGTACCACTTTCAGCCCTGCTCCAATTCCTGTAGGATACTGTGAACTTCTCCCAGAGATGTCACATCCAAATATTAACATTTACTGTTGATCCTTGAGTTTCATGCAATTGCCCACCCAACTGATTTAAATAGAGGTAGTGTGTGGTTTGCTAGCATCTTGCCCAAGGGGGCAGATTTGACCTTTCCACACTCTGTGGTCCTCTTCCTCATGTAGAACGTGTACAAAGCAGACCTGGAATGGTTGAAGGGTATTGGATGGTTGCCAGAGGGTTCGGTGGAAGTGATGAGAGTGAAGAATGCCCAGAATCTCCTGAATGAAAGGTTGTATCGTATAAGGCCTGAGGCCCTCAAATTCACCAGCATTGTTGACACCCCTGAAGTCATCCTGGCAAAGACCAATGCTCTACAGATCAGTGAGGTAAGCCGAGTTGATGTTATATTCAGACAAATGGAAGAAGCCTCCACAAAAATTCTAATTGTGAGCTTTAAACTGCTAATACCAGCGGTAGAATCTTACATGCATGTATCCAGATAGATTTCATATAGTCAGTCAGTTAACAGGATACACATTTTGTTTGCTTAGATAATTCTTTGGTCACTATAATTGTGGTAGCATCTTCATGTTCCACAGACTCTGATGACACTTTGAACACATTATGAGATCTTGACTGTAATACAGGTCCACAAGTGTGATCCCGTGATCACAAAATTGCCAGCTCCTAATTGCTATTTAATCATGACATAAGTTGAAAAGTCCAAGGCAGCCTCGATATTTTTCATTATGATAGTTATTTGGGCCAAGAAAAGTCGGACTTGATCAGCAATGTGGATGGTCATAGATACCTGCACTGTGGGCTTACCTGCCAGATAATCACATGTGAATAAATGGAAAATGATCATTTTACTACCATGTTTCTGACTCATTTTACATGTATATTATATCACACATGAATGTATTCTTCTTGTTGAAGTCACTATAGGAAACTTCTAAATAAAACACTAATGAAAACTAAATATGATCTACATTTATATCTGAAAACATCCAAAGAGAACATTTAATTGAACCTATCATTTTATTTATGTGGTCTCAGACTTATTTACTAATCATCTATTTCTCATTTTTACCAGCCATTGTATCGCGATGCCTGGGACAAAGAGAAGGCTAATGTGAATGTGCCAGCCGACACTCCCCTGATGCTGCAGTCCAAAATCAACGCCATGCAGATCAGCAACGTAAGGAACCGAACATCCACTCACTTTACAGTGTGCTCTGCCTAAGGGAACCTTTCGTGGATACACTCCAGAATTTAGCAAGACATTTCCCTACCATTCCTTTTATTTCTAGTCTTTAAGCTAAGGATAAGTGCCGTGTATGTGTGTGTGTGTGTGTGTGTGTGTGTGTATTTGTGCAAGAGTGTGTTTATAATATAAAGATGAGTGTTGTTATCTTTGTTGGAAGGAAAAGTGCAGTGGTGTCGCCCAAAATACAACATAAAAGCATACATAGGCGTGTTTAGTAATATTTATTTCTCTTTTTCGTGGCCCATCATTGATTTTTTTCCCTATAGCACCAAATAATATATATTTTTTCTCATTTTCACATGATTTACTTCTTTAAAAAAAGTTCCTGGGAGATAAGTCTCCTAAATGTCATAAAAAATTGACTGGAATTTAAGTTCGATATGAAACCAGCCTGTTTTATAAATCTTAAGGGGAGATTAATTTTCAGTATAACTGTTAACATGTATTCTTGAACCCATCAATAACACTGACTCAGTAGTTCCCTCTTCAGATTGACTGTGACATTGCAATCTCCATTTGCAGAAACGCTATCAGCAAGCTTGGGAAGACGTCAAGATGACAGGTTATGATCTGCGAGCAGATGCCATCGGGTTCCAGCATGCCAAGGCTTCCAGGGACATCGCCAGTGATGTAAGAGCTCCTCCTTGCCCAGCCTTAACAAGCACTAACTAGGAGACACACAGGGAGTTAATAATGTACAAATCTTTAACTCAATTCCCCAGAAATTACATTTAAGTAGAATGGAAGTCATTGTTATCAGTGTCTTGTTTTAAAATCCCAAATTCGAGAAGAACTTTTATAACAATTTGATGACCCTCTTGCATCTCTGCTTGGTTCAGCTCTTCTTATGTTTAAGCACAGATTTTGATTTTCTTTTCAGTATCTTCTGTATCAGCTGGATACAAGCCCTTACAGAGATTCACTGGGTATAAAGAATTCTGCTGTTTCTTGAAGTGCAGCATGCATAGGTGGTTCTGTGATAATTTTGGGCAGTACATGAACAAGCACTTTTAAAAATAGTTATGTTTGTTTTAATGTGTGTTAGAAAAATACTGATTTTTTCCATTTAAATTGGACTTTAAATTTAAAACAAGTTTACACTTTAAAAATACATTTATTTGAACAAGGAATCAAGTAGACTTAGAAAAGAGTGAGGTAGAGATGGTACTTGTTTGTGAAAAAACATGTGAGTAAACATTGGGAAACACTGGACAATCCTATGTTATCGGGTAATCCAAAAGCACGGTTCTTGCCTTAGAGGTGCTCACAATATGTTCAGGCATATCGACATAGAAGACAAACCAATGTGTCAAGAAGTACAGGACGTATAGTATGGATTGAAAGAAAGATAGTGCCCAAAAAACGTAATCTAAGAGAAGGAGAGTTATTTTGAGCAGGCTGTCTAGAAAAACTGAGTTTGGAAAAATAACTTTACTTTCTTCCATTCACATCCACCAGTATCTATACAAAACTACTTATGAGAAGCAGAAAGGCCATTATATTGGACTTCCCAGTGCCAAGGAAGACCCGAAACTGGTTTGGGCGGCAAATGTGATGAAGATGCAGAATGACAGGCTGTACAAAAAGGTCTACAATGACCACAAGGCCAAGATCTCCATCCCGGTGGACATGGTGTCCATCACAGCTGCCAAGGAAGGCCAGGAGTTAGCAAGCAATGTGGACTATCGCCAGTACCTGCACCACTGGTCTTGCTTCCCCGACCAGAATGACGTGATCCAAGCCAGGAAAGCCTACGACCTGCAGAGTGATGTAAGTGTGTGGTAGCATGGGGAGCACCAGTGAAGGGGTGAGCTATTCCCCAGGAAGGAAGCCTTCCACAGCTTTGCCTGGTCACTCCTTCCTGTGCTCGGGAAAACTCAGCTCTCCCTACAGAAGCACTTCCCTTCAGAATCATACCAAGTTTGTTAACTGCCTACCCTACTGCTGGGTTTCTTCAGAAAGTTTCATTTTCATTGTTAACGGTGCTACCATGATTTTTCTGTAGATTTGTTAACATGTGAAGTGTTTGTGGTTTATTAAATACAAGAACATCCATGGTCCTTTAACTGAAGAAAGACAGGGTTGTCTTCTTTGAAATCAATTTCAAAGGTTAGCAGAATGCTCCAAACTCACTAGTTTCCCTTAACTTGGTGTTCTTCACAACATGGTGTTTCACTGACTTACCTGAAGTATTTTTAGATTTACTCATATTTTCTGCTCATTTGATCTTTTGAGATGATGGATTCCATCAGGATATTTATTTCTTGTGTAGAATGAATACCCTCTTTTGATTATCTGAAATTGGTTCCCTTAAGCTTTAAGAAATACATCTCATAATAAATGAGTTTTCTATAGGAAAGAATATCCATCAATTGAAATGAGTTGCCAACTGGTGAATTTAGGCCAATTTCCAGAGAAATGTAGTCTCTTCATTAATCTGAACCACGTTAGTGTAGTAAGCACTGTATATCAACCAACTTCTTAAAGAATGAGGAAGAGAAACTTTAAAATCTGTATATAATCCTCTTTGAGAATCCCTTCTTCTGAATTTTGAGTATCCATCATATTTTACACACTAAAACATATAATATCATTCTTTAAGGTAGAAGTTTTCTTATATTTTTCACTCCTATACTAACTTTTTAGCCTCATGTTTGTATACTGTTAACTAGCTACTAAAATACCATTTCTGAAGAACACAAAGTTTTTTGTTGAAATTAATAACTGGTGTTTAACATAGACCAATTTTTTCTGGTTAACTACTTACCTACATCTGGAAGGGAAAACAGGTTTAGATAACCAAGAAAATACAAATCCCAATTCAAAGGGACATGCTATCTTGAAAAAAGAAAACCCAATTTAGATCAAAACTGTGGAATTAGGGATTGAATTCTTTTTTTCTTTCTTTCTTTCTCTCTTTTTTTTTTTGTGCTGAGGAAGATTCACTGTGAGCTAACATCTGTGCCAATGCTCCTCTATTTTGTATGTGGGTCACTGCTACAGCATGGTCACTGCCAAGCAGTGTAGGTCTGCACCCAAGACCCGAACCCAGGCTGCTGAAACGTAGCACACTAAACTTAACCACTGGGCCACAAGACCAGCCCCAGAATTAAATTCTGAACTGTGCTTTTCAAAATACTTATTAAACATGCCACGTGCTAGGCATTGGGCTTAGCGCTAAAGAGATCATGGTGAATAAAGAAGAAACAAGAATAAGTTCCTGACTTTAGGGAGTTCACATTGATAAGTAAGAAAATAACTAGAGAATATCAGTAAAAAATGAGATGGCTGAGGAAGAACGATCCTTGGCTCTATGAAAAAGAGAGTTGGGGAAAGCTTGTCTGAGGAAGTGCTGATTTAGTGGGGATGTGGAGGGACAGCAGGAGTTGTCTTCACGAGGAGGACACAACAGGCATTCCTGCAGAATGAGCAACGTAGGCCAAGGGGGCTGTTTGTAGACCACAAACTGAAAGAAGGCCAGTGTGCTCAGAATGCACAGGTCAAGGGGAAGCACGCACGAGAGGAGACTGGAAGAACAGGTAGAGACTGATGCTAAACCATCAACGCCTTCTAGTCCACGTTAAGATTTTGATCTTTATCCCAAGACCAAGGGGAAACCATGGGATGAGGGAATGTTGTGACATCAGATTTGAACTGTGAATTTTGTGAAGATCATTCAGGCTGCTATGTCAAGAACTTACTGGAGAGCCCATTGTTATTCCTTTAAAAGTCCTCTTTGGCTAGTATGATGATTATGTAAATGCTATCCAAATTTCTTCCCAAAGAGAGAGTTAGCTTTTTAGAATGTTCACCGGTGCCCCAAAGCAGACCCTCTACCACAGAAAACATAGCAGACAAAACACTGCTGTGCACACGAGGGATTGTGTTTGTAAGGCCATGCTCAGGTTTTATTATTGTTTGTGGAAGATAAAATATAGCATAAAACTTCTTCCTTACTTTACCACAATTAGAAAAAGATCCCTCTACTTCTACCTAACTTTGCCCTCTTCCCCAGGCTATCTACAAGGCTGACTTGGAGTGGTTGCGTGGCATCGGCTGGATGCCTGAAGGGTCTCCCGAGATACTGAGAGTCAGAAATGCCCAGAAGATCTTCCTAGACAGTGTCTATCGGACACCTGTGGTGAAACTCAAGTACTCAAGTATCGTTGACACTCCTGAAGTTGTCCTTGCTAAAGCAAATGCTGAAAATATTAGTATTGTAAGTCACTTTCCCCCCTATTTTAAAATTAAGTTAGTGTTATAAATAAATGATAAATTATTAACCTACTGATCTATTTGTCAGATAGTAATGATGATAGGAAGAATTTTAATAAGCAATGTTGGCAGGGTTGTTTTATTGTTGCTTATTGATTTTAAACAAAAACTCAAAGAACTAGTAAAAAGTATTAATAGAGGTATATCAAATTTAAGTAACTCACGTGAAAAGATTTTAAAAGTTTTTGTCTTCATATGAAAAGATTTTGAATCAGAAAGGGTGAAAGTTGTGCATTAGAACTAGACAAATTACAAATTATGAGGTAATTTTGTTGTTTTTCTTCTCATAGCCAAAGTACAGAGAAGTTTGGGACAGGGATAAAACTTCGATCCACATAATGCCAGATACTCCAGAAATTAATCTTGCTAAAGTCAATGCTGTTAACGTGAGCAAGGTAAGTACCACAACCAACTGCCATTTTGTTTGGAAAGCCACCCAACTGGTGCTCTGATATCACCAAGGAACTCTTCATAGCCAAGGCAGAGAAGATTGACTGAATGAGGGTGGGCAAGACTGCTTACCATCAGCCCTTGACCAGGAGTGAGGAGAGGAGCAGATCCCTGGCTCTGAGTCACTGGATAGGGCCACTTATTGGTGAGCCAATGTCAACACTACAGAAGGGAGAAGGGAATAAGGACAAGAAGGATGAAAGAGGAATGAATAGATACTCAAACAAGCAAGAGAATGAATGACAAATTCAGATGAACTCAAAATAATTACGAGAATTCTTCGCAAAACTTTATACCGATGAATTTAAAACCTGGATCTATAGGGGAATTTCTAGGAAGTTATAAATTACCAAAATTGACCCCAGAAAAAGAAGAAATTAAGGGGGTTATTAAAGACTTTCCTTCCCCTCTCAAATGCCAGGGTCACCCAGATGATGTCATGGGAGAATTCTTTCAGAACTTCAAGAGATAAACAAACTACCCTAGAGCCCAGTGAAAGAAGGAAAGCCATCACGATTACCAAAACTTGTCAAGGACAGTTCCAGAAATGAAACCTGGAGACCAATAATCATGGGGAAAATCTTAAACAAAACATAAACACATGAAATTCAGTAGTATGTGGATATGCTACAATACAAACAACTAGGGTCATCCAGCAGTGCCAAGAGGGTTCCATATTCAGAAACCCGACAATGTAATAGGACAAAGAGAAGAATGACAGGCTCATTTTGTTAGGTTTAAAAGGTGTGTGACAAAATCCAATATGCGTTCTTCTTTTTTTGAAAATGAAATCTTATCAGAGTGAGAATAAATGAGTATTTTCTCGACATGACTAAAAGAATAAATCTCAAATCAAAGGCCAGTCTCATGCTCAGTAAGTAACCTTCTCATTCAAGTCAGGAATAAAACAAGGATGCCCACTAACATCACCATTGTTTAACAGTTTCTGGAAGTACTAAGTGGGTAAGCTTCTCATTGAAGCCAAAATAATTACCAAGTAAGAATAAGAGACAAATATTGGAAAGCAAAAGGCAAGATTGTCATTGTTTGCAGAATAAATCATTATATGTCTGGGAGAAGCAAGAGAATCAACTTAAAAATCTATTAGGTAGGGGCTGGCCCCGTGGCCGAGCGGTTAAGTTCGTGCGCTCCGCAGCAGGCGGCCCAGTGTTTCGTTGGTTCGAATCCTGGGCGCGGACATGACACTGCTCATCAAACCACGCTGAGGCAGCGTCCCACATGCCACAACTAGAAGGACCCACGACGAAGAATATGCAACTATGTACTGGGGGGCTTTGGGGAGAAAAAGGAAAAAATAAAATCTTTAAAAAAAAAAAATCTATTAGGTAAAATGAGAATTGAGTTACATGGTTAGCTACACAATTCACCAAAGTTCGAGGAAGGTACCACCCTCATGGATCACAGAGGTTCCCTGTGTGTAGAATAAGTATGACTTTAGAAGAAGGATACGACCTTAGTGCAGTTCACCGTGCTTTGGAATTTTGCATCTTTCAAAAAATACTAAATCTTTGTGAGAGAAGGAGCCTGCCAAGCAAAGGTTCCTCAGCATGTGCCAAACTGCACCATCAAGTCGATTGTAATGAGCACCCCGGGAACTAATTTTTTCCAAGAGCTGGGAAGAAAACAAAATTTTAGGGCCCTGATAGATTTTTTTTTCAGACCAAATCAGTATTATGGTGCAGTAGACTCTTGTCTCCAAGTGACTGGATGGACAGGCGGTCAGCTCTCCATCCATGTGGCATAGACTCCTCTGCCTCTTCCTTTCAATCCATAGGCATCTTTGCCAGAAGTCTGGAAAGTCTCATGTGCTCTCTTTTGCGTGATCAGTTTCTCAGCTGGAAATACCAGAATCCTCCCATTGATAACATGATGTAAGCAAGACTAGTATTCGAAACTATGCCAAAGTAAAGTTCATAACTTCAGATATTTAGATATTAATGAGAATGGCTTGCATTTTGGAAGAAATCAAACATCCCATTTGAATGCTAACCAGAATGTAGATTTTCTTTACACGTGGTGTCGCCATTACTTTAACCTCAATAAAATCCACTGTTTAAAACTGTTTCCATCATTTAGAGATTTCAACATTTTCAGAATATTTGTATATAATTTTATAGGTAATTAAGAAAATTCACGTTAAATTAATTTATTTCATCTTCACATTAAGCACATAACTAAGATATTTTATTTTGTGTTTATCAGATGGGAAAGTTGAGACTTAAAAAGATTAAGAAAGTTAGTAGGTGAAGAGTTAGGTCTCAAGCCCAGATTTTTTTAGTTCAAATAAAAATTATATTTGACTACATAAACAAAATGTATTACATAAGGAAAAAGTGTAACAATATATGTAATAAAACAAAGTAAATAAACTAAAAATTAAAAATAACATAATGACAAATTTTCCTCAAATATCCTCTGGTATAATACAATAAAATGTGGAGAATACTTTTTTGTTTTGTTCAAAAAAAGTTGAATTTCAAATAGGCTCATCCAAAATTCATGTGAAAACTTGAATGAAAATTCACACATAACTTGTCCATACCCACAAGAATGAGCACTCATTTTTCAGATATACAAAGACCAGGAAACTGTCAACGATTGAAATTCACCTCTCCTTTCTGCACTGTTCAAGCTCCTGTATGATATACTAATCAGTATGATTTCTGAATTATACATTTAAATTACTATTTTTGAGTCTTTCTGACATTGTCAATACAGAATGTATCCATTTAAATATGAACATATATGTTTAAAGTTACCTATAAATCAGTCATTACCTTATTAAACTTCTCTTTACAAACAGAAAAGCACTACATTTAAAAAATGGCTCTTCAATCCATTTGTGCTTCAGCAGGAAGATCTAATATTCCCAAACTATATGCATCATTAACTATATAAGAAGATTTAAGAAACCATATTGGAGGAGAAAAACTCCACAAATGTAAAAAGATTATGATTCTGAAGATTACAAAATGGAATTGCATTAAATAATTAAACAAATTGAATTTTAAAAATTCAATAATAGCCCATCAATGTCTGAACTTATCCCTGTGCTACCAATACGCCAACGCAAGAAGTATCTAAACGCTTTGCATGTGCAACTACATCGACGCTATGATTCAAATTAAAAAGAAAGAAATCTTGTCAAGCCCAGATCTTTGGACTCCAGACCTGATTTCATACTCCAGTACAATGGTGAAGATGAGTCTTCCATCTATTCTCTTTTCTTTAACTGGTTCTGGGACTTCAAAACTGCACTCCCATGATGTTAATTCTACTGGAGCACTTGGAGTTATTGGTAAATTTGAAGCTGGAATGATACCTTATTTTTTCTCCTCTTCAGAACATTTACCGGGAAGATTGGGACAAAGTGAAGATGAGCTGCGATGTGCGGCTGGATGCCATCCCTATCCAGGCTGCCAAAGCCTCCAGGGAGATCGCCAGTGACGTAAGTGTGGGCTTGTTTAACTTCTCAGCTTTTTAAGCAAATGCCCTGGGTGCATGAAGTGTACACGCTGTGATCCATCTGCTTTGTTTTTCCCTCTCCAGTATAAATACAAGCTTGACCATGAGAAGCAGAAGGGGCATTACGTTGGCACCCGTACAGCCAAGGATGACAACAAGATCCGGTGGGCCCTGATAGCTGGCAAGATTCAGAATGAGAGAGAGTACCGGCTGCCGTGGGCCAAATGGAAAACTAAGTTCCAAAGCCCTGCGGATATGCTTTCCATCACGCATTCTAAACATTCCCAGACTCTGGTCAGCGACATAGATTATCACAATTACTTACACCAATGGACGTGCTTGCCTGACCAGAACGACGTGATTCAGGCCAAGAAAGCCTACGAACTGCAGAGCGATGTG
>NW_025792002.1:0-7267 GCF_021613505.1 Equus quagga | reverse complement strand
ATTTTGATAGGGATTGAAATGAATCTGTAGATTGCTTTAGGAAGTATGGACATTTAAACTAAGTTAATTATTCCAATCCGCGAGCACAGAATATCTTTCCATTTCTTTGTGTTTTCTTTGATTTCTTTCGACAGTGTTTTATAGTTTTCACTGTACAGGTCTTTCACTTTCTTGGTTAAATTTATTCCTAGGTATTTTATTCCTTTTGTTGCTAGGGTAAATGGGATTGTATTCTTAATTTTTCTTTCTGCTATTTCATTGTTAGTGCAAAGAAACACAACTGATTGCTGTATGTTGATTTTGTGCCCTGCAACTTTACTATATTTGTTTATTATTTCTAACAGTTTTCTGGTGGGTTGTTTAGGGTTTTATATGTATAAAATCATGTCATCTGCAATAGTGACAGTTTTGCTCCTTCCTTTCGAGTTTGGATCCCATTTATTTCTTTTTCTTTCCTGATTGCGCTGACTAGGACTTCCAATACTATGTCAAGTAAGAGTGGTGACAGTGGGCATCCTTGTCTGGTTCCTGTTCTTAGAGGACTAGTTTTCAATTTTTCTCCATTGAGTATGATGTTAGCTGTGGGGTTGTCATATAGGTCCTTTATTACGTTGAGGTACTTTCCTTCCATACCCATTTTATTCAGAGCTTTTATCATAAGTGGATGATGCATCTTGTTGAATGCTTTCTCTGCATCTATTGAGATGATTTTGTGATTTTTATCCTTCCTTTTGTTAATGGGGTGTATCACGTCGATTGATTTGTGGATGTTTAATCATCCTTGCATCCCTGGAATAAATCCCAGTTGACCATGGTTATGATCCTTTTGATGTACTGTATTCGATTTTCCAGTATTTTGTTGAGGATTTTTGCATATGTGTTCATCAGTGATAGTCGCCAGAGTTTTCCTATTTTACGTTATTCTTGTCTTGTTTTGGTGTCAGGGTAACGTTGGCCTTGTAGAATGAGTTAGGAAGGGTCCCCTCCTCTTCAGCTTTTTGGAAGAGTTTGAGAAGGATAGGTATTAGGTCATTGCTGAATGTTTGGTAGAATTCACTGGGGAAGCCGTCTGGTCCTGGACTTTGGCTTTTTGAGAGGTTTTTGATTATCGTTTCGATCTCTTTCCTAGTGATCAGTCTACTCAGATTCTCTATTTTTTACTTCTCCTTTTTATAATAACAGCTAACCTGTTTTGTTTTTGTTTTTGTTTTGCAGCGAACGATTGGTCCTGAGCTAAGATCTGTTGCCAATCTTCCTCTTTTTTTATTTTCTTTTTCTTTTCCAAAGCCCCAGTACATAGTTGTATATCCTAGTGGTAAGTCAGTCTAGTTCTTTTATGTGAGCCGCCACCACCACATGGCAGTGTGTTCTGCCATGTTCGGGTAGCGTGGTTCTGCGACTGGGAAGTGAACCCAAGCTGCCAAAGTGGGGAGTGCTGAACTTTTAACCACTAGGCCATTGGGACTGGCTCTTTCTATTTCTTCTTGATTCAGTTTTGGGACGTTATATGATTCTAAGAATTTATCCATTTCTTATAGATTATCCAATTTGTTGGCATATCGGTTTTCATGGGATTCTCTTATAATCCTTCATATCCCTGTGGTGTCCTCTGTAATTTCTCCTTTTTCATTTCTGATCGTATTATTTCAGCCTTCTATCTTTTTCTCTTGGTGAGTCTAGCTAAAGGTTTGTCAATTTTGTTTACCTTTTCAAATAACCAGCTCTTAGTTTCATTGATTCTTTCTAACCCCTTTTTTGTTTCAATAGGATTTATTTCTGCTCTGGTTCGATAATTTCTCTCCTTCTGCTGACTTTGGCTTTTGTGTGTTCTTCTTTTTCTAATTCAGCTAGGTGTAATTTGAGATTACTTATTTGGGATTTTTCTTGTTTGTTAAGGTTTGCCTGTATTGCAACGGATTTGCCTCTTAATACAGCTTTTGCTGCATCCCATATCAGTTGGTATGGCTTGTTATCATTTTCATTTGTCTCCAGATACTTTTTGATTTCTCCTTAATTTCTTCAATGCTCTATTGCTTGTTCAACAGCATATTGTTTAGTCTCCACATCTTTGTCCCTTTCTCAGCTTTTTTCTTGTAATGAATTTCTAGCTTTATAGCATCACGACCAGAGAAGATGCTTGTTATTATTTCAACTTTTCTAAATTTATGGAGGTTTGCCTTGTTTCCCAACATATGGTCTATCCTTGAGGATGTTCCGTGTGCACTTGAGAAGAATGTGTATTCTGTTGTTTTTGGATGGAGTGTTCTATATGTGTTCTTAAGTCCAACTGTTTTAGCTTTTGGTTTAATTCCTCTGTTTCCTTGTGGATTTTCTGTCTAGATGATCTGTCCATTGATGTGAATGGGGTGTTGAGGTCCCCTGCTATTATAGTGTTATTTTTGATATCTTCTTCTTTTAGGTTTGTTAATAGTTGCTTTATGACCTTTGGTGCTCCTGTGTTGGGTGCATAGATATTCCTAAGCGTTATTTCTTCGTGATGGAGTGTCCCTTTGATCACTATATTGCCCCTCTTTGTCTCTCTTTACCTGCTTTATCTTGAAGTCTACTCTGTCTGATATAAGTATTGCAACATCTGCTTTCTTTTGTTTGCGATGAGCTTGGAGTATCATTTTCTAGCCCTTCACTCTGAGCCTGTATTTGCCATTGGAGCTGAGACGTGCTTCCTGGAGGCAACAAATTGTTGGATCTTGTTCTTTAATCCACCTTGCCAGTCTGTGTCTTTTTATTGGAGAGTTCAATCTGTTTACATTGAGGGTGAGTATGGATGTATGAGGGCTTAATGCTGTCATTCTATCATTTGTTTTCCGGTTTTCCTGCATTTCTTTTGTTTCTCGTCCTCTGTGTTTTGGTCTACCCATTGAGTTATGCAGTTTTTTATGATGTGTTTCTTTGTTCTTTCCTTGTTTGTTTTTTGTGTCCCTGTTCTGCTTTTTAGTTTAATGGCTACCATGAAGGTTGTATTCAGAATCTCACGTATAACATAGTCCGCTTTCTGATGGCCTCTTATTTCCTTAGTCTAAACTGATTCAGTACCTTTCCTCCTCCCTCCTAAGTTATTATTCTGATAGCTTATTCTAACTTGTGTTGTGAGTTTGTGGCTAAAGTGACAAGATTGTCTTTGTTTTCAGTGTTTTCCTTCCCTCTAGCCTAATGCTATAGTTGAATATTTGCTATCCTATTCTGATTCTGTCTATCAAAATGTCTCCTTGCTCTGTGTTTTGTGACCCCTTTCTCCTGTTTTTTCTTTTTTTCAGGTATGATGGCCTTCTTGAGGATTTCTCATGGCGGTGGGGGTCTCATGGCTACGAAGTCCCTTAGCTTTTGTTTGTCTCGGAAAGATTTAATTTCTCCCTCATATCAGAAGGATATTTTTGCTGGATAGAATGTTCTTGGCTGAAGATTTTTATCTTTCAAAGATTTGAATATGTCATTCCACTCTCTCCTGGTTTTTAAGGTTTCTGCAGAGAAATCTGGCGAAAGTCTGACAGGGGTAACTTTGTCGGTTATTTTCTTCTGCCATGCTGCCCTGAGTATTCTTTCTTTGTCATTCATTTTTGCCAGTTTTACTACTATATGTCTTGCAGTAGGTCTTTTTACATTGACAGATCTAGGAGATCTGGAAGCTTCCCCCACACATATTTCCCTCTCATTCCCTAGATTTGGGAAGTTCTCTGCTATTACTTCTTTGAACATGCTTTCTGCTCCATTCTCCTTCTCTTCTCCTTCTTGAATACCTATAATTCTTATGTTGCATTTCCTCATTGAGTCGGATATTTCTCAGAGACTTTCTTCATTTCTTTTTAGTCTTACTTCCCTCTCCTCCTCTGTCTGGAGCATTTCAACATGTCTATCTTGGATTATGCTGATTCACTCCTCTATGGTGTCCACACAAACATTCAGTGAATAGTATTTTGTTTCGTCTCTTCCGTTGTGTCTTTCATCTCTAATATTTCTGATTGATTCTTCTTTACAGTTTCAATCTCTTTTGTGAAGTAGCTCCTGAATTTGTTGAATTGTTTCTCTACATTCTCTTTTACCTCATTGAGTTTTTTTGATGATAGCTATTTTGAATTCTTTGCCATTTAGTTTACTTATTTCTGTGTCCTCAGGACTGAGTTCTGGGTGCTTGTTGTTTGCTCTCTGGTCTGGAGATGTGAGGAATTACCTGATGTTGGAAGTTTGTGTCTTTCCCATTCTGATATTATTTGGTTGCAGTTACAGCCTATCGCCAGTGGATGAGGGGTCAAGAGCCGCATATTCTGAGCCCTCTGCCCTCAGCCGAGATGGCGCAAGGTGGGTCAGGGGAGGGGCGCTTTCTCCTGTGTGCAGTCCCGGGTTTCTGGATCAGCTCTCACTATCTGGTCTCCTGGGGTCTTGGTTTGATAAGGTCACCGTGTGTGAAAGCTTTCGCCCCGTTAGAGGGCTTCCCTCTAGGCTGCAAGGACCCTAGGGAGTCCTGGATGATCCTGTGGATTCACGACCCCTCCCCCCACTCCTTCCCTCATGGAACCTCCCACGGCAGTGACTGCAGTCTTTAGAGGAGGGAGCGAAGTTCTCTCTTACCCTGTTCCAGCTCCTCTGAGTGGGGCTCCAGCTTCTCCGCCCTCTGTCCTGTGGCTGCCATGACCCTCCGAGGATTTTTGTGCTTTTAGGGTATTTTCTGTTGGAATGTGGTTGCTCCTTTTTGTTGTCTGTTGGAGGGGAGAGAGTCCCGGTCAAGTTCACTCCGCCATGATGCTGACACCTGTCTAATACTTTTGTCTTTTGACCTAGATACTAGCTTTATAGGTGGTTGATCCACTACCTTTACTGTATATGTGACCTTACCAGTGATTTTTTCTGTCATAATTTTCTCATTCTTAGTTTTGGTATTTTCTTTTCCCTTAAATACGTCCCTTTAACATTCCTTGTGAGGCCAGTTTAGTGGTGATAAACTCCTGTAGTCTTTGCTTGTCTGGAAAACGCTTTATCTCTCCTTCCATTCTAAATGATAACCTTGCTGGGTAAAGTATTCTTGGCTGTGGGTTTTTTCCTTTCGATGGTTTGAATATATTGTGCCACTCCCTTCGAGACTGTAAGGTTTCTGCTGAGAAGTCAGCTGACAGCCTTATGGGGTTTCCTTTGAGTGTAACTTAGGACTCTCTCTTTATCTTTAATTCTTGATATTTTAATTATAATGTGTCTTGGTGTGGACCTCTTTGGGTTCACCTTATTTGGTGCTTTCTGTGCTTCCTGTCCCTTGATGTCTGTTACTTTCCTCAGGCTAGGGAAGTTTTCAGTTAGTATTTGTTCAAATATGTTCTCTGCCTCTTTGTCTCTCTCTTCCGCTTCTGGAACACCTATAATATGGATGTTAGTACATTTGGTTGTCCCAGTGGTCCCTTAGAGTGTTTTGTTCTTTTTAATTCTTTCTTCTCTTTTATGTTCAGCTTGCATGATTTCCTCTACTCTTTCATCCAGATCTGTGATCTGTTCTTCTGTGTCATCTTACTCTGCTGTTGATTCCCTCGAGTGAACTTTTCATTTCCATTATTGTCTTCTTCAGTTCTGATTGGTTCTTTTTTATATTTTCCAATTCTTTGTTGAATTTTTCACTGTGTTTATCTATTCTTTTCCCAAGATCAGTGAACATCCTTATAACTGTTAGCTTGTACTCTTTATCAGGTAGATTGTTTATCTCTGTTTGGTTTAGTTCTTTTTCTGAGGATTTGTCCTGTTCCCTTATTTGGAACGTATTCCTCTGTCTCCTCATTTTGCTTATTTCTCTGTGCTTAGATCAATGTATTAGGTAGATCAGCTATGTCTCTCGATCTTGGAAGTGTGGCCTTATGTAGGAGATGCCTTATGGGATCCGGCAATGTGCTTCTCTCTCATTACCCATTCCAAATGTTCCAGAAGTGTCCCCTATGTGGGCTGTGTGTGCTCTTCTGTTGTGGTGGGGTTGCTCTCGCTGCAGGCACAAGGATAGGCTAGGCTGGCCCCCGGGCCAGCTGCATTGTAAGGCTCAGCCATGTGCGGCTGCTACAGACACTTTACTGGGTGTGAGCAAGCCCCAACATGACTGACTGTGACGTCTAGTAGCACACAACTATTGCTGTTTTGCTTTGAAGTGAGTCAGGTCTGCAGTGTGGCTCGTTGCTAGGCTTAGGGGCTCACATTGCTGCAGGCTTCTGGTGTGGTTCTCTACAGTGTGCAGCTGTTGTCAGCTCTTTCAGGATTACAGATGGGTGGGGCAGGCTGCAGGTACATCGGCACACAATCACTTCAGGCATTCGAATGTGAAGCAGATCCCCTGTGTGGCTGTTTGAGATGGCCAGCAGCATTATTCTGCTGTGACTGACACATCCCACCACCCACGGGTCCACATGCCCTGCCAATGCAGGCACACCCTACTGAGGTGGACCCATCTGCCTTGCTGCACATGTCCTGCAAACCATGCCTAAGCAGGCCTGTAAGTTTGCTGCAGGCTTGCTGGTAGGTGGGGCCAGTCCTGCCCCACCTGCAGGCAGGCTGCCTGCCATGGCTGTGCTTGATTAAATTGGTGCTCTAGTGGCTGGGGCAAACCCCTGCTCTAACAGCCTAGAGGAAGGAATCCAATGGCGGCTGCCAGAGTCTGTGTCAACATGACTAAACTAGGTCACGTTAATGGCTGCCACCAGTGTTTCAGTCCCTGGGTGGCTGGGGGTAGGCCCAGCCACCTCCTGCCCCTGTGACATGCACTCTGAACTTAGTAAGCAAGTCTCTTTTACCAATGGACTATGCACTTTTCTTTCTACTGTTTTTGTGTTAGTTTCTGGAATGGGTGAATCTGTGTGTGGGCCCTTTAAGAGTGGGTTTTTCTTTCTCTGAAATTCAGTCATTTTTCTGGGCATATTCCCTGTTGGTTTTGAAAGCCACCAAAGCCAGATATTATGGGATCTCCTCTCGGTTGTGCTAAATCTAAAGGCTGGGATGCCTATTGTAGTACAGCTCCCTCACTCCTCCAGGAAAGCTTCATCCCTTTGAGATTGCTGCTGGTCATGAAGGGTTGCAGCTAGGACTGGTTTTCTCCTCAGCAGAGATGTATTTCTGCCTCTTCCATCGTGTCAGTGTTGTCCCTTGTTGTGGGGGTTCTTTTTATCCAGTTTCCAGATCTCTTTCAGAGGAAATTGTTCCAAAGGTAGATGTAGCTTTGTTGTGTTTGCGGGAAGAGGTGAGGTCAGAGTCCTCCTATGCTACCATCTTCCAAACTCCCTCTCTCTATAGG
>NW_025792001.1:0-1172 GCF_021613505.1 Equus quagga | reverse complement strand
GGTCGGTGCCGCCGCCGCTGCCCTCGGCGACGCGCGGCCGCAGCAACTGGGAGCGGAGCGGCTGGCGCGCTCCGGGCGGCGCGGGGCGGGGCGGGGCCGCGGCCGGGCGACCGGCGGCCCTGCCGGCCTATGGCAGCGGCTCGCCCTGCTAACAAAGGGAGGCCTCTGCCAATGGGAGCTGGGGGCGGGACGAAGGGCCCCCGGGCCCAAGGTAACTTGTGCAGGCGCAGGAAGGTGGGGGCGCGGCCATGGGACGTTCAGGTGTGGCGGACTGGCGCCCAGGCCGCCGAGCCCCTGACCGCTGCGGGGTCGGAGCGGGGGCCTGTCGGGGGCTTGGAGGGGGGTGGGGGCTGGGGGGGGCGGGGCAGACCTCCGGCCGGCTCTCCGCAAACCTGGCTTCCAGCCTGGTCTTCCTGCGCCCATTCTGGACACCCGGGCCCAGCTCCGAGCTCTTGTTTTAACACCTACTATGCACCAGGCTGGGACTGCAAGAGGCAGGCAACACAGGCGGCCAGCTGGACCACTCCCTCCCTGGCCCCCCCATCTGCACCAGGGCCTGGAGGATAGCCAGCTGGCCAGGGCAGGGAAAGGCTGCCGCTCTTCCGGCCTGCAGCCCTGCATGTGGCCAGGCTGGGTTGTGGAGGTTTCTTTGGAGCCCGCATGCCTGAGTTCTGACCCTCTGGTTCACCAGGTCACTGTAGGGGCCGTCTCTCTGCATGCGTGTATGCATTTGTGCATGAAAGTTATAGATATAGCATCTCCTTGGCTGTCAGTGTCCGTGCATGTCCAGGTGGGGTCTGGCTGCCTTTGAGAGTGAATAGAGGCATGGCCACGTTATGCATCTACGTGCATAGTGACCTGTTTATCCGTGGGTCCATGACGTGTGAGTGTGCGTGTGGGTTGTACGGAGGCGTACGTCTGTGTGTCTGCTGTGTATGTGTGAGACGGTGCCGCCTGTCTGTGTGTGTCTGTGGGTAGCTGCGCTATCCAGCTGCCCTGATACCTGCATGTCCATGTTTCTGTGGGATTGCCTATGTATTTACACTGTGTGTGTGTGTCTGTCTGTCTTCTCTGCCTGATTGAGTTGTGTTTGCTTGCATGTCTGTTGTATGTATGAGCATCTCGGTGCGTCCATGCCTGTGTGTGAGTGTATGTCAGTTTCTGTAGCTGTG
>NW_025792000.1:0-2599 GCF_021613505.1 Equus quagga | reverse complement strand
CTGAGAAAGACGACATTTTACATAAGGTCAAATGAGTGACAATGCCATCTCCCTAAAAAGTATTCTATGTTCAATGCTTAGAAGCTATGTCCTCACATCTAGTCACTTAAATAGGTCTATTTTCCTCTTTGTACATTCTAAATAAGTACAATGCACACCTTCTTAGTGTCTTAGCTGTCCTCTGATGCTCTCCAAGGTAGAAAAGAGCAGACATATTAAAAACACCGTCATCAAGCTACAGTAATTAAATGAGTATGGTATTGGCATAAAGTAGACATCCAGACCAGCGGAGCAGAATTGAGATCCCCCAGATGAACGCACTCAGATACAGCTCAGTGATTTCCACAAAGGTGCCAAAGTGCACAGTAGGGAAAGCACAGTCTCTTTAATGAATGGTGTTGGGAAAACTGAAAATCCACAGGAAAAGAATGAAATTGGACTCCTAGCTTTGCCATACACATAAATCTACTCAAAATGGATTAAAAACTTAAATGTAAGATCTGAAACTAAAACTGCTGGAGGAAACATGGAGGAAAGCTTCCTGACATTGGTCTTGGCAATGATTTTATGGATATGACATCAAAAGCACAGGCAAGAAAAGCAAAAATCAAGGCAATGGGATCAAATACTTGCAAACTGTATATCCAAGAAGAGGTTAATATCCAAAATATTAGGATCTGAAATAACTGAACAGCAGAAGAACAGAAAACCCATTTAGGAAGTGCACACTTGAATAGACATTTCTCCAAACAAAACATAGAAATATCCAAGAGGTACATGAAAAGATGTTCAACATCACTAATCATCAGGGAAATGTAAATGAAACCACTATGGGATGTCACCTCACACCTGTTAGGATGGCAGTTGTCACAAAATAAAAGACAGCAAGGGTGGGCAAGATTGTGGAGAAATAGAATCCTAATTGGCAGTGATAGGAATGTAAAATGGTACAGCTGCTATGGAAAACAGAATCAACATTCCTCAAAAATGGAAATAGAAGTATCTTAGGATCCAGCAATCCCACTTCTGGGTATATATTCAAAAGAACTGAAATCAGAATCTTAAAGAGATCTGTTCATTCCTCTCTTAGTTGCAGCATTATTCATTATAGCCAGTCTAAGTGTCCCCTATGGATGAGAGAATTAAGAAGATGTGGTATATTATTCAGCCTTAGCTAATCGAATAGTATTAGAATATTAATGGAATACTATTCAGCCTTAAAAAAGAAATAAGTCCTGCATTATGCAACAAAATGGATGGACCTTGAGGGCTTTATTCTAGGTCAAATAAGTCCGACAGAGAACAACAGATACTTTTACGTGAGGCATGTAGAATAGTCACATGTGTAGAAACAGAACAGAACAGTAGCGGCTGGGGATGGGAGGAGGGGCAAATGAGGACCTGTTGAATGTTTATAAAACTACAGCTCTATAAGACGAATCAGTTCCAGAGGGCTGTGGTCCAACACCTTTCCTATATTTAGCAATATATTTCACTTAAATTTGTTAAAAGAGTGAATCGTGAATCTTACCACACACATACAAAGCAAAAAAACACGAGGAAACTTTGGAGGTGGTGGACAGAATGACTACCTTGAGTGTGGTGATGGTATCACCGGCGTGTGCACTTGTCCGGGCTCAGCAATTGTGCACGTGAAATAGATTGTGCAGATTTTTGTGTATCAGTTACATCTCAATAAAGCTGTAGAAAAGAAAGCACCATCATGTTGTAGGAAATAAGTTAGACCAGCATTTCCACCCAACCAAATTTACATATTATTGTCTTTCTAGTTACAGAAAGCGGGAAATTCAGTTAATTCCAACTAGAGAAAAAAAGTCCGAGGTTTTATTTTACCAATTTTCAATCAAGGGGGGAATAAAATCATTTTTCATCATCCAAAAGGAGTGGAAATTAGTGATAAGTTTACATTTTTTGCAATATACCAGGTTTGATTGGCATTAGTCAAAGATCTACTCCTGAGAGCTTGTGTGACCCAGTCAAAGGCACAAGCACTTGGTACGTCTTAAGGGCAACACTTGAATCTATTCCTTATAGCCGACCCCCTGCTCCAGGTAATTCTGCGCTTTTTCTTTCTCCTTCCTTCCCTCAGTGTTTGTTTGTTTGCTTCAGTTTTTTTAGGGAAAAAGTTGTTCCTTTTTTCAGAGACCTAGGATCCTCCATGCTCCAAAACCAGTTTTTAGGAAATTAAATTTATCCATGTGACTTTATATTATTTTTTCCTGGTCTCATTTGTGTTTTATTCATCAGCTCAAAGTCTGGATGCAAAATGTAGCTCCTGTTTTGGAAGCGAGTAATTAAGGAGATGTTTTGTTTCCACTGATGGTGTTGTATCTGATTTATGAAATGATACCACTTGGGAAGCTAGTAACTATTGACAGTGAATGCAGTATTTCCACAACGTTTTTCTTTGAAATGAATAGCTTGAACACCACGAACAGAAAGCAGAAACAGAATATATTCTCAACAGGAACAGTCCTAAATCTATGGAAGGTCTCTAACCCAGTCACATATGACACACATCATGTGCCTGATATGTTGAAACTTAACAAAAAACACACGAAGAGAGAGAGTGAAACCT
>NW_025791999.1:0-19357 GCF_021613505.1 Equus quagga | reverse complement strand
GCCCATAGTACTGCTGCAGCCCCAAGGGTGGGAGCGTGCCTCGGTGTGACCACAGGAACAGGTGATGGCAGCCCTGAGCCCCCGCACGATCGCTTTCTCGTCTGGTGGGAGAGCCCAGAGCCACTGCAGTCCCAGGGAATGGCTAGGCTCAGACCCAGTGGGGAGGCCCTGCCCACAAAGCACTAATGGCTGGTGTGACCTAGGAGCAGATGGCGGTGGAGCTGTGCACCCAGGCAAATAAATTCCCAGCTGCCTTGAATGCCCATAGTACCACTGCGGCCCCAAGGGGTGGACTGCAACTCAGTGGGACTGTGGGAGCAGGCAGCAGCCCTGAGCTCCTGCATAATCGCTTTCTTGTCTGGTGGGAGAGCCCACAGGGCCTCTGCAGTCCCAACAAGTGGCCCAGGCTCGGACAAGCAGGGCTGACAGGGATCACGGTGGGCTCAGATTACACAGGTGCTGCCCCCTCTCCAGTGGTGGCAGGTGGAATGTATGACCAGATACTATCAGTATGCAAATGCACAAATCCACCCCATTGAATGGTATGAAGTATATTAATACTCCTGACCAGAAGGAAAAAGACAAATACTCAGAAAGCAATCCTGAAGGCACAGAAGTCTACAATCTAAATGACAGAGAATTCAAAATGGCCATCATAAAAAACTCAATAAGTTATGAGAACTCAGAAAGACCGTTCAATGAAATCAGGAACAAAATTAATGAACGGAGAGAATTCTTCACAAAAGAGATTGAAACTATAAAGAAAAAAACGATCAGAAATGTTGGAGATGAAAACACAATAAATGAGATAAAGAAAAATTTGGAGACCTTGAATGACAGAGCTGATATTACGGAGGATAAAATTAGCAATTTAGTGAACAGAAATACAGGTATTCCAGAGGGAGAAGAGAAGGAGAATGGAGCACAAAACTTGTTCAAAGAAATAATAGCTGAAAACTTCCCAACCCTGGGGAAAGAGCTGGAATTAGAAGTAAAAGAAGCTAAGAGAACTCCTAATTGCATCAATGTAAAAAGACTTTCTCCAAGGCATGGATTAGTAAAACTGGCAAAACTTAATGGCACGGAAAAAATACTAAGGACAGTAAAGCAGAAGAAAATCACCTACAAAGGAAACCCCACCAGGCTTTAATTGGATTTCTCAGCAGAAACCTTACAGGCTAGGAGAGACTGGAATGATATATTAAAAATTCTGAAAGACAAAAACTCTAAGCCAAGAATACTCTATCCAGCAAACTTATCCTTCAGATATCATGGAGAAATAAAATCTTTCCCAGATAAACAAAAGCTCAGGGAGTTCATTGCCACAAGGCCCCCTACAAGATTTGATCAAGAAGGCCTTCATACCTGAAAAGAAGAAGAAAGGGTTTACACAGCCTTCAGCAAGGAGATAAACAGGCAGACAAAATCAGAAAACTGCAACTCTTTATCAGAACAGATTAGCATAACATTAAAGATGAAGGGAAGGAAAATATCAAGAATAAATATAGTCTCATCATTTTAACCACAAACTCACAACACAAAATGGAACAAGTTGTGACAACAATAATGCAGAAGGCGAAGGGGAAAGGGATGGAAACTGCTTAGTCAAAAGAGATAAGAGTCTATCAGAAATGGACTATCTCATCTATGAGATCTTGTACACAAAGTGCAGGTTAACCACTAAAAAAATCACAACTGAGACCCAAATGATAAAGAAGCAGAAAACTGAGAAAACCATCATAGAGAGCCACCAAACTGAATCATCAGTCTGAAATACACGGGATAAGAAAAAGGGAAATACAGAACAACTGGAAAACAAGTGATAAAATGGCAGCATTAAGCCCTCATATATCAGTAATCACTCTAAATGCAAATGGATTAAATTCCCCAATCAAAAGACATAGAATAGCTGGATGAATTAGAAAACAAGACCCAACAATATGCTGCCTCCAGGAAACACGTCTCAGTTCTAAAGACAAACAAGCTTAGAGTAAAAGGATGGAAGACAATACTCCAAACCAATGGCAAACAAAAGAAAGCAGGTGTTGCCATATTTACAGCAGACAAAGTAGACTTCAAGATAAAAAAGACAATGAGATGGGGCCAGCCTGGTGATGTAGTGGTTAAGTTCACGTGCTCTGATTTGGAGGCCTAGGGTTCATGGGTTCAGATCTTGGGCGTGGACCTACACATTGCCCATCAAGCCATGATGTGGTGGCATCCCATATACAAAAGAGGAAGACTGGCATGGACATTAGCTCAGGGCCAATCTTCCTCACCCCCCCCAAAAAAAAAAGGCAATGGGAGACAAAGAAGGGCAGTATATAACAACAAAAGGGACACTCCACCAAAAGGATTTAACACATATGTGTATGTAACCCAGGAGCACCAAAGTACATAAAGCACCTATTAACTGACCTAAAAGGAGACATTAACAGCAACACAGTAATAGCAGGTGATGTTAACACCCCACTTTCATCAATGGATAGACCATCCAGAGAGAAGCTCAACAAGGAAATAGTGGAACTAAATGAATTACAGACCAGACAGACTTAATAGATATATGTAGAACACTCCACCCAAAAGCCAGCAGAATACACATTCTTCTCAGGTGCACATGGAACATTCTCAAAGAAGGACCACATGTTGGGAAATAAGGCAAGCCTCAATAAATTTAAGAAGATCGAAATCATATCAAGCATCTTTTCCAACCATAATACTATAAAACTAGAAATCAACTACAAGAAAAAAGCTGGGAAAGAGATAAACATGCAGAGACTAAACAACAACCTACTGAGCAACCAATGGATCATTGAAGAAATTAAAGGAGAAATCAAAAAACAACTGGAGACAAATAAAAATGAAAATACACGATACCAACTCACATGGAATGCAGCAAAAGTGGTCCTGAGAGGGAAATTCATGGCAATATAGGCCCACCTTAACCAATAAGAAAAATCTCAAATAAGCAATCAAATTACGCCTAACAGAATTAGAAAAAGAAGAACAAAAAAGGCCCAACGTCAGCAAAAGGAGGGAAATAATAAAAATTAGAGCAGAAATAAATGAATTGAAACCAAAAAAACAGTAGACAGGATCAATGAAACTAAGACCTAGTTCTTTGAGAAGATAAACAAAATTGACAAACCCTTGGCCAGACTCACTAATTTAAAAAAAAGAGAGAAGGCTCAAATAAAATTAGAAGTGAAAGAGGAGAAATTACAATGGATACCACAGAAATACAAAGAATTATAAGAGAATACTATGAAAAACCATATGCCAACAAATTGGACAATCTGGAAGAAATGGATAAATTCTTAGACTCATACAACCTCCCAAACTGAACCAAGAAGAAACAGAGAATCTGAATATACCAATCACAAGTAAAGAGATTGAAACAGTAATCAAAAGTCTTCCAAAAAATAAAAGTCCAGGACCAGATGGCTTCTCTGGAGAATTCTACCAAACACTCAAAGAAGATTTAATACCTATCCTTCTCAAACTATTCCAAAAAATTGAAGATGATGAAATACTTCCTAACACATTTTATGAGGCCAATATCACCCTGATCCCAAAGCCAGACAAAGACAACACAAAGAAGGAAAATTACAGGCCAATATTGCTGATGAACATAGACGAAGAATCCTCAACAAAACATTGGTAAACCAAATACAGCATCACATTAAAAGGATAATACAACATGATCAAGTGGGATTTATTCCAGGGATGCAGGGATGGTTCAACACCTGCAAATCAATCAATATGATACACATTAACAAAATGAGGAATAAAAACCACATGATCATCTCAAGAGATGCAGAGAAAGCATTTAACTAGAGCCAACATCCATTTATGATAAAAATTCTCAATAAAATGGGTAGTGAAGGAAAGTACCTCAACATAATAAAGGCCATATATGACAAACCCACAGCCAACATCATACTCAATGGGGAAAAACTGAAAGACATTCCTCTGAGAACAGGAACGAGACAATGGTGCCCACTCTCACCACTCTTATTCCACGTAGTCCTGGAGGTTTTGGCCAGAGCAATTAGGCAAGAGAAAGAAAGAAAAGGAATCCAAATTGGCAAGGAAGAAGTCAAACTCTTGCTGTTTTCAGATGATATGATTTTATATATATAAAACCCTAAAGAATCCATAGGAAAACTATTAGAAACAAGCAACAACTACAGCAAAGTTGCAGGGTACAAAGTCAGCTTACAAAAGTCAGTTGCATTTCTATACTCTAATAACAAACTAACAGAAAGAGAACTTAAGAATACAATCCCATATACAATCCCAACAAAAAGAATAAAATATCTAGGAATAAATTTAACCAAGGAGGTGAAAGACTTACACAATGAAAACTTTAAGACGTTAAATGAAAGAAATTGATGATGACATAAAGAAATGGAAAGATATTCCAGGCTCATGGACTGGAAGAATAAACATAGTTAAAACTTGCATACTACCTAAAGCAACCTACAGATTCAATGCAATCCCAATCAGAATCCCAATGATGTGGAAATAGAACAAAGAATCCTAAAATTTACATAGGGCAACAAAAGGCCCCGAATAGCCAAAACAATCTTGAGAAAAAAGAATGAAGCTGGACACATCACAATCCCTGACTTCAAAATATACTACAAAGCTGTAGTAATCAAAACAACATGGTACTGGTACAAGAACAAGCACACAGATCAATGGAACAGCACTGAAAGCCCAGAAATAAACCCACACATCTACGGACAGTTAATCTTCGACAAAGGAGGCAAGAACATACAATGGAGAACGGAAAGTCTCTTCAATAAATGGTGCTGGGAAAACTGGACAGAAATATGCAAAAGAATGAAGTTAGACCATTATCTTTTGCCACACACAAAAATTAACTCAAAACAGATTAAAGACTTGAAGCTAAGATGTGAAACCATAAAACTCCCAGAAGAAAATATAAGCAGTACACTCTTGGATATCAGTCTTAGCAGTATCTTTTCGAATACCATTTTTACTTGGACAAGGGAAACAAAAGAAAAAAATAAACAAATGGGACTTCATTGGACTAAAGAGCTTCTGCAAGGCAAAGGAAACCAGGAACAAAACAAAAAGACAACCCACCAACTGAGAGAAAATATTTGCAAATCATAAATCCAACAAGGTGTTAATTTCCAAAATAGACAAAGAACTCATACATCTCAACAACAAACAAGCTGATCCAAAAATGGGCAGAGGACACGAACAGACATTTTTCCAAAGAAGATATATAGATGGCCAACAGGCACATGAAAAGATGTTCAACATCACTAATTATTAGGGAAATGCAAATCAAAAATACAATGAGATATCACCTTTTACCTGTTAAAATGGCTATAATTACCAAGAGAAAAACCAAAAAATGTTGCAGAGGATGTGGAGAAAAGGGAAGCCTCATCCACTGCTGGTGGGAATGCAAACTGGTGTAGCCACTATGGAAAACAGTATGGAGATTCCTCAAAAAGTTAAAAATAGAAATAACCATACCACCCACCTATTCCACTACTGAATATTTATCCAAAGATCATGAAAACATGAATGTGTAAAGATATATGCACCCCTATGTTCACTGCAGCATTATTCACAATAGCCAAGATGTGGAAGCAACCCAAGAGTCCACCGACTGATGAATGGATAAAGATGTGGTATATATACAACGGAATACTACTCAGCCATAAAAAAGACAAAATTGTCCCATTCACCACAACATGGATGGACCTGGAGGGTAATATGCTAAGCAAAATAGGCCAGATAGAGAAAGACAAACACCATATGATTTCACTCATATGTGGAAGAAAAACTAACACATGGACAAAGAAAACAGTTTAGTGGTTACCAGGGGGAAGGGGGTTAGGGTGTGGGCACAAGGGGTGAAGAGGCACCATTTATAAGGTGCACAGAGTTCATTGACCTCCCCACCTTCCAAGGATACTGGGCCTGGGCCCTACACAAAGGAATGTGTCTGGGCTCAGGGCCACTTCGGCCCTGACTCTAAGGCACAAGTTACAAAGAATGAGTCCTGTGTCATGTTCCTTGTCTGGGCTGGCCACCCTGACGGGCACCTGACAGGACTTTAGAAACATCCTATCCATGGGAACGAAAAAGATAGAAGCACCCCATCTGTGGGAACAAGAAGAAATAACTCAAAATATCCAAATGTCTAAAACCCTGAGTCAGAACCCAGAGAAACCTTAGGGTAAAAGGGAGTCACAGGCATAGAACAGTTGGGAGTCTCACTGAGGAAAGGACACCTTGCCTCAGACCCGGACAATCGGCACTCCCACCCGCCGTACAAACTGTTGGGACTTCCCCAGCTGATTGTGGTGTGGATGTTGTAAGTACCGATTTGTTGTTCTCCCTTATGCCCACTCCTTGTTCTGTTTCCCTTTATCCAAAACCTTTGATTGCTGAAACAACCAAATAGCCTTGGCGGTGCCTGTCATTCCTTGCCCTTTGCGGCTGCGGGCAACATATGGTGACTGAAAAATAATAATGCACAACTGAAACTTCACAGTGTTATAAACTATTATGACCTCAATAAAATAAAAAAGATAAAAAAAGAAAACTGGAGCAGTGGTTAAGTTTGCACGTTCTGCTTTGGCAGCCTGGGGTTCGCCGGTTTGGATCCCGGGTGCGGACACAGCACCGCTTATCAAGCCATGCTGTGGCAGGTGTCCCACATATAAAGTAGAGGAAGATGGACATGGATGTTAGCTGAGGGCCAGCTTTCCTCAGCAAAAAGAGGAGGATTGGCGGCAGATGTTAGCGGAGGGCTAATCTTCCTCAAAAAAAAAAAGAAAGAAAAGAAAAGAAAATTAGGGTAAAGCAAAGCAAAACAAAAGACCAAGAAGCTTAGGCATTTCTTTGCATTTCTCTCTCATGCAGGCTTAATGTGTGTATCCTCGCAAAGAGAAGGAATGTTCTCTCAGCAGTAGCTATTTCTTTTTTTGTTTTTTTTTTTTTTTGTAACAGAGCTTTGTATGAAGTGCTGTGACAATACGGGAAGTAACTCTGCCCGTGGGCTTGGGGGGGTGCTTCACAAAGACAGTAGATCTGGGCCCTAAACGAGAAGTCAAGTTGAAGGGCCAGGATTGCAGTGCAAGATGGAGATAAGGGCACGGTCTGGCACACATGGATTTTCAAGTTTAAAATGAAATAGCTGGGGCCAGCCTGGTGGCTCAGTGGTTAAGTGCGCATGTTCCGCTTTAGTGGAACTATCACATTGTGGAAGACGTGTGTTTGCCTGAGCCTCTCCCCGCTCCCCGTTTTGGACTGTGAACTCTCTGGGGGCAGGGGCACACAGTAGGTGTTCAATACATTTTTGATTAATCAAATGAATAAATGTTTCCTTCTCCCACTTTGATCTCCACTTCCATATCCATTAGAAGAACTAAACGGGAGAGCACAAAAAACAAACTTTCATTTAATGTCACTGGGTCACATGTAAGGTGAAAGGACTGGTAGACAAGGAACTTAACACTAATTTTAAAAGAGCAGTTTTGAAGTGATGGGTAAGTTTTATCATATCTGCTATGCTTGTTTCCAAAACCCTTAGCTTGTGAAGATTATGAGTATGTTCATCACAACCCCCAGAGGAAAACAGACTTACCTTTGATGCTGGAAGCCACAGAGGACATGTTGATAATATTGCCCGATTTGTGAGCAAGCATCTGCCAAAATAAAACAAATAATACTAAAAAAAAAATGCCACTCTGCAGGCTAAAAATACTACCTCTTTAAAAGATCTGCATTTACTCTGGGTTTGCAGAACCATCTTATTAGCTGTTAACATGAAGTACTATTAAGCAGTCTTAACAACCTCCTCATCACTGCTGGGAACTGATGGCAGAGTAAACTCTCACTGGCAAGAACATCTCCCAGGGGGACTACCACCTTCCCTGTCACAAGAGTATCAGCAAGACCGAGGATGAACTCTAAGCCAGTGCAAATGAATGTTCATATTTACTGTGTTCCTGATGTTAGAAAACTCTTACTCCAGTGAACACATTATTTGATGAATACCTACAGTGGCTGGGTATTGTGTAGGTCCAGGAGATTCAAAGATAAGTGACACAGTCCCTGCCTATGGAGAGCTGCCAGTCTGACTGGGTGGCTGACATAATCAGCATCCAGAGACAGCATGGGCCTTCACAGAGAACAGGTGGTGGGTGGTAGGAAGGGACCAATCCACTGTTGGACACTCAGAGGAGGGCTCCTGAGGAGGAAATATGTGGGTCGATTTTTGAAAACTAGAGTATTAGTGTAACCGTGGGCCCTCCAGGACCAGTTCAACTGTCCCCGTCTTACCAACAGAGTAATAAGAGTGGGTTTTCAGGAACTGAGAGTCCCCCCTTGTCCAGTTCAGGCCAGGTAAGACCACCATTCCATCAAGTGGGCCTGCGCAAATGCCTGTTAAGTAATCTTTTTGACATCAAAGGGCTGAAAACTCCACCCTCAGATCATGCCAACATCACCATTCTGTGAATATGCGTCCTATGAAGAGCCATGGAGCTGACTGCACTTGCACAGATCATCACTCACCTCATTTCTCACCTCCAAGTATCCGTCTCCACCCTTCAGACCACCCTGCCCTTCATCCCATAAATTTTGCCCCAAGTCCTCGATCAGGGAGACAGATCTGAGAGAATACGCCTCCTGTCTCTTTGCAGATCAAGCTAGCAATAAAGCTTTTTTTCTTTCCCCAAATCTGATGCTGTAATTAATTGTTTTTTTTCTACGTGCATTGGGTAGGAGAACCCCATTTTTGTGGAGTAACAGTCAGAAAAACAAAAGAGAAGCGTGTTTTAAGGAATGAGAACCATAGGTATAAAGGTTCTATTATGGAACTGGGGGGAAGGGATGGGTCTGGCTGGAAGGCAGGCCCTGGGAGGAAAGAGGCCTTAGAGGCCAACAGGGACTAAATTTAGGAATTTGGGATTTCCCCTGAAGGTAAGGAAGGCCTTAGTGCAGAGGAGGAGCGGTATGTCTAGATCCGGGGATTACAGGTTCCTCTGGCAGCCTATGCTGGAGACGACTGGAAGCTGCAGTAGTGGTTCGGGAAAGGAGTGGTAAAAGCAGACACAGCAGGCAGAGCTCAGTCCATGGCCACATGCACTGATGCCAGCCTCCTGTCAAGGGCAGTGTTTCCTAAAAATACGTCCTGCAGGATTTCCCCACTCAATTGTGAACTTTGAGAGAGGAGGGTCTGGGGCTGTGTTGTCCTCCTAGACAAGGGGCACAGTAGGCGGTCAATACGTTTTGATGAATTAAGATCTCCTGAGGTGCTAGTTTAAAGTGCAGATTACTGGGCCCTGCCCCAGACCTAAAAGAATATATAATGAAACAGGCTGCTATGACTTAAAAAATGTTTTGTTTTCAATGAACTTACACTTTATTAATTATAATATATACATATGTTTTCAAGATAATATTATGTACATGCAAGGGCATGGGTACTCATAAACGTTTTGGAGGAAGAAGCAAGAGGTTGAGAGAATGGGCCTAATGGGCACTAACTTTTCATGGAAGTCAGACGCTGGGAGGATGACAATAGAGAACAAGGGGAGATGGTGGCCACGAGAGAGTGGGGAAGAGTTCAAATAACTGCCAGGAGGAAAAGGGAGAATATCAACTAGAGAACAGAGGAAGGAAAACCAGGATATACTCTATCATGAAAATCAAGTGAAGTTTCTAAAAGAGCAGAGTCTTGAGAGGCAGTGTAAAGGGTCTAGAGAAAAAAGTCACTTCCGTTGGGGTGAGTTTCTCCAGTAGCTTTCAGACAGAGGCAGGAATGGAGACGGTGAATGATCGAATGGATCAGGGATGAGGCTGCCAAGATTATACATCTCTTTATGGTCATCTTCCTACTTTCCGTTTTGATACTTAGCTACCAATCATACTAAAAGCAGAGAGTCTGAAACCAGCCTATGGCATGGTGCTGGAGACAGCGAAGGACACCGGGAGAGGCTGAGGTGACCCACCAAGTCAAGGAAGATGGAGGGGAGAATATATTTAACTCAACTTGTGTGTCTATAAAATAAAGAGAATCATAATGAAATGGGGTCCTCATAAAAAACACTAGGAAAATTAGTAGAGTAGAATGGTGTTGAAAACTAAGCCTTAAAATTATTCTTTCTTATCCATTTTAGCAAATAACCCATTTTACTTTATTGTTCCAGTTTTATTGAAATAGAATTAACATACATAATCCATTTTTAATACATATAGCCCAACTTAATATATAAAAATGGGCTATTAAGTGAGTTCAGTCTCCAATCTTCTGAAATGCAATAATCTCTCAGGCAAACTAGAATTTCGCGCCTAGACATGCTACTGCTGCCCCAACACTGGTACCATACATTCGGCTGGGCCTGTCTGCTGATTCTCCAGCCCAAAGTCCTTGCCTCCCTCCATGCTGCCTTCCTACCCCCAGCTCAGAACCTGCTGTCCCGTGTGATGCTCCCTCTGCCTGCCAAGCAGCAGCCCTCTGTGGCCCATAAAGTGGAGTGTCTGTACATAGTAAGGCCACATAGGACTGATCTTCCAGAAGCTCAGGCAGGGCTACAAAGGTCTCTAAAGATCTCCTCTAGCTGTATCTAGTCAGGCCCACTCTGACTCAGCTCTTCTGTCCCCATCAACCAGAACTCAGCTCCTAAACTTGGCAGACCTTGGCTCCTTGGGTCTTCAGTGATTCCATGCCTGACCCCAACCTGGACTGATAACCTAGATTCACTTACTCATTCAACCAACATTTGCTAAGCACTTCCGTGTGCTAGGGACTCTTCTACAATACAGCAAAGGAGGAAAAATCCCCAAACATCCAAGCCCTCCCCAGATCCTTGCCGTAATGGATCTTCTTTTCTAGTGGACCTTGGATTCTGCACTGACCTCTTACAGAATCTTCAATTTGTCCTCTGCCTTTTGACCGATCTTTCAGTCTTGGAATGTCTATCCATGAACAGAAATTTCCTACAAGTGTTCCTATATTTTGACCACCTGACCTTGCAGATCTGCTTGGACTCCAAATCCTGGCTTCCTCTGGAAAGTTCTAACTGGGTATATGTGTGTCATGGTTAACGAACACAAGAGGATCCTAGACAATTACTGCTGGAAGGGATTGTGTTATCTATCACCCTCATTTTAAACAGAAGAAACATGGGGCTGGCCCTGTGGTTGAGTGGTTAAGTTTGCGCACTCCGCTTCGGTGGCCCAGGCTTTTGCTGGTTTGAATCCTGGGTGTGGACATGGCACTGCTCATCAAGTCACGCTGAGGTGGCATCCCACATGCCACAACTAGAAGGACCCACAACTAAAAGTACACAACTATGTACCGGGGGGCTTTGAGGAGAAAAAGTAAAAATAAAATCTTAGGAAAAAAAAAAGTAAATAAATAAATAGAAGAAACAGATGCTGAGAGAGCCTAAGTACCATCTCCTAGGGCACCTGGCGAATTAGGGGCAGAGCTCAGGCTGTGCCGAAGGTTTTTTGACACCAGAGTCTGACCTTGGGGTCAGGTTGGTTAGGGTCACCTTAACAAGTGGCACTGACTCCTTTTGATTCCCCATCCCACTGGTTAATATTTTGGGGGATTTTTTTCTTTTCGTTTTTTACAAACGAGTGTCATTGTTTCATATGGATTATTGTTAAGGTGCTTTAAATCACAGGCAAACTCACTAATTTGCAAGTTATTGTTCGATATTTTAAAAGTTAACACTTACAAGTGTAAATTTCAGCTCCACTGTGCCTCACACCTACGTTCCTCACTGATACTCGTGAAGCACTGCAGACACGAACAAGCTCATTTTACAAATGAGTCTCACACGTCTCACCAGCTGTGACGGACGCTCTCCCCTTTTACCACAGCCTCTGCTTCTCCCCAAATCCTGTGTTAAGGACCAGCCTTCAAAAAATGCATCCAAGTTCCAAATAACAGATTTTCATCACCTCCAGATAGGTAAAAAAGGCAATTTATATTTTTAAAAAATTTGCTAGTTCAACAATCTGTGGGCCCACCCAAAGATCCCTTCTAGGCACTAAACAAATAGATTAAAAACAAATTCCTTTGTTACTAAGTCAATTTCTCTAACTTTCCTTTTAGCATTCATCTGCATCCTTCTTGACATTAGGTTGAATGTTCAGAGCAAAGTATCAGTCCTGCTGCGCCATTAAAAAGCTCTTCTCCTGCCCCGCACAGGGCAGCATTCAGTACTCCAGTCATCTCATCCAGCAGGGATGGATGGAAAGAATGGCTCTTCTGCATTTCACTAGGATTTAATTTACAACCTTGAACTGAGCTGGTTCTGTACTCAGTCAACCCGTCCATTGTCTGAGCCCGTGCTGTCTGCTACTGCTGGCTTACAAGCTCATTTGAAGTCAACATTTTTCATATTTACACCTGTCTCCCCTAGAGCACCTGGTGTGGTGCTTTGTATCAAAAGGTACTTAAAGCTTATTTGTATAACAAAATGAAAAACATTGATGAGCTGTGTGAAGGCTGGAGAATTCAAGGGTGGCAGACTCAGGAGGAATACTCTCTCTTCAGCACATGCTGTCTCTCACCTCTCTGGAACTTCAGTGGCTCAGCTAAAGACAGGAGAGTAAGGAGGGTACTCAAGGTACAGAAAAGCAGTGGGGTACATCCATCCTGAGAGCGTGTGCCTAGTCTTAGCTCTAACCACTTGCTAGTTATGTGATTTGGGCAAGTTACTTAACCTCCTAGTTTCTTTCTCTGTACAGTGAATGGGACAAAGTAGTACCTACCTCATCGGATTGTTCTGGTCCCACAGGCCTCCTGCTGTCCCTCTCCCTGGAAGCTTCTCCCCAAACACCTGAATGGTTAGCTCCGTTGCTCCGTTCGGCCTCTATGAAAATCTCACCTTATCAGTGAGGCCCTCTGGGACCTCTCTAATAACTGAGCTTTTTTTCTCTTCATAGTACTTATAACTACCTCACATGTTATATGTTTATTTGATTACATATTATCCTGTCTCACCTCTCCAAAATGGAAGTTCCCTGACAGAAGGGACTTTGTTTAGTTCTCTGATTTGTCTTCTGCACCTAGAATGGAGCCTGGCATGTAGAAAGTGCTGAATAAATATTCTTTGAATGGATGAACTGGAAGGTCAGATGAATTAATTTATACTAAATGCCTTGGTATTTATGTTCACTACATGTTAGTCATTACGTTAACTACCATTACTCTTCAGCACATGTGAGGATTCTTTCTGGATGCCCAGGATGGAGACCTGGAGACTAACGTGGTGGTCATCCTGGTGGTGGTCACCTTACTTTAGGAAGAAAGGCCTTGATCATCAGGTACATGCTGCGGACGTTAAGATTCATTGAGAAGTCCCAGTCTTTCTCCTCACAGTCCAGGATGGTTCCATGATGAACAAAACTGGAAGAGTAATTAAACAATGGGGAAAAATTATCATTAAAAACGATTTCTATTCCACTTCCTTTTCATTTTTATTTTCATTTATTGACTTAGACCATTGTCCCTTCCCTAACCAAGACTTTTAACAATTCAAACATAGTATCACTTGGTACATTAGGTAAGTAAGTGTCTCAACAACTTAAGGTAAAAAATTTGTTATTTGAAAACAAGATCCTTCTTTTAAAAGAAGGCGGCAAGTGTCTGGAGCCCCCAAACATAAGAAGCTCTATACCAAATGCACAGGAAATATCAACGCCATTACAAACAACTGAGGACACTTGCCCCAGTGGACTCTGATTTCAAGAGCAGCAGTGCCCTCAGGTGGCAAGAACTTATCATTCTCAAGGGAAATCAAAGTTGCAGGGAAAACAAGTATCTCACCATCTCAGGGCAGCAAAGTAATATCGCTACTGTACAGTTCTGACATACTGAGTAAACAAAGCAGAACAAAAGAAAACCCTCAAAATAGCCTTTGCTATTTTCCAAGTCACATTTCCTCAAGGAAGCTTTATAACAATGGGGTCCTAATTGATTTCACTGTCCCCTGGACCAAAATTATGTAATTACTTATAAAATATTGTCAGTTGTGATTCCCATGTACCACTGTACTTCCAGTTCAATCAAATGACAGCAAGAACCACATGCTATATTTCTATATCCCTTACTTTGCTGAAAATTTAATAGATGCTCAAAAAGTAATTTTGCTAGTTGATTTTTTCATGGTTCTGAATATATTCTTCTATGAAAGATGAGCAGATTATTTATAAAATAGATAATCATAAATTGTTGCTTTAATTTCCATACATTGTAACACATGATAAACTATGAATAGACAGACTTTTTTCATACTGAAACATGATTAGGAAGAATCATAAAAATACATAAGAAGGCTCTAGGATTTTTCTATCAATGCCACAGTATAAACGTTAACACCACACAAGAAAAGTGGAACATCAGACTCTATCTACTTAGTCCTGCGTAAGCCTCAACTGTCCTCATCTCTACTGTCATGCCTGAAAAGGGAGAGTGAGCACAAGCACTAGCTGCTCCACATGGGGCTGCTCCAGCTCCAGTCTCTCATCCTTCAAGCATGGTTCAGCAAGTTTGGTACTACTCTATCAAGTTCAATTAAGCCATTCTCTTTGTGCTGTATATAAAGCAACAGAGTGAAACTTCTTTTGCTGGGATTAATTGTCCTAATAAGAAATGCTGCGCTTGGGAGGTAGAAAGAACTTGCCAGAATGTTGTGCCAACAAATGGGGAACATTCGCATTTCAATAAACTGAGTACTCAGTTTTTGGCAGATATACTTTGCCTTAAAGACACTCCTGGAAAACAGTTTTTAATTTTATTTTATAAGTCTTAGTGGAACATCAGTGACAAGTCCACTGGTGTGAGCCTGTCCCCAGCCTTAGGTAGATCAACAGCGTTGGATTGGTAGCAGTTGTCTTGAGTATCCTTAAGTGCCTTTAGGCCCCAAGCACATGTCAACTTCTATGGCTGTTTTACTTGCTGAATCTTACTTGTAACAAAAATTCTGTCCAAAATCCAGCTTTATTTCCTAAGGAATATATTAGGGTTCACAAAGAATAATTTGGCCATATTATCAAATTTCTTTTAATAAAAGACATAGAAAACTTTCTGTGAGGAGAATGAAATTAAAAAGTTATGAATTACCCAGCAACATTAAAGAGAATGTCAACTCTCTCAATTTCATTGACAAACTCATCAATTTGTTTTTTTTTTGTGACATCCAGGACTCGAGTCTGAATACCTGAAACATAAAACAAGGGAAACTATTTACTTATACCCATAAAAAATGTTTAGTCTTGTAGATGTAGCTGCTTTGAAGTACAAAGATTACAGTATCTGTCCATTTTGCCTTCATAGGATTGTTGACCATTGGTAGGGTCTTAAGAATCTTAAGAATCTCATTAATAAAAATCTTAAAATCCTCCCCATCCTGAACTCCCAATAACACACCTCTCTTTCCCTCCCTTTCTCTTCACTCTCTAAATTGAATACTAAAGGCCTTTTCTGAGAAAAGACTTTACAGTGAAGTATGAATGATCTATATTAGATGCTTCTCAGTGAGCCAGCAGTAATAACAGAGCGCAGGCTTGCTCTTTCCCCAGAGGTGAGTCACTGCCCCAGGAACACTGAATCCTATCTGAGTGAGGGGTAGGGAAGGGCAGGGCAGTGAGACAGGAGACTGTTTCCATTTGTGCACTTTACCTTCATGTCAATTCCATTATTTATTGGAAGCAACTTTGTCAGTCAAGGGTATAATCACTTATTTCTGCACTAAATTGCAAGGAGAAGAAATGAGGGGCCAGGAGAAGGGATGAAACACTTGAAAGCTAGACATGAGAGATCCAGCATTGGATCTCAGAGACACACTGTAATAGTTACTAAAAAACCCCAAACATTCTCTAATAAAAGAAAGTCACTATTTTAATGTTTTTTTAAAAAAAATATGGTTTATTATTCTTTTATAGATATAGAAAGAAAAGATTATAAACATAGAAAAGGAGAGAAAGGGGAGAAAGTTTTGGGAGGACTTTCTTCCCTTAGTACTTTTTCAATACTTTTTCAGTACAACAGCGTTTTTCTGACTTGGAGTTAAAATTCCCTATTATTAAAATTAAATAATTTTCCAATAATAAATAAACAATCCAATAATTAAAATAGCATAGTCTAATTCCGTTCATGAATTCAATGTGCTAATTTGCATTTGATTATATAACCTGTTCTATTGTGCTGGAAGAATTAACTTTCAAATGAGCTGTCTGTTCTGATTTCTTTCAGAGGAACTCTAGTTGAAGTCCTTTGATGCTGGAGTTGAGTTCAGTGTGGTGCAGTAAGGGGTGATACACAGCGAAATAATTTGCATAATCTCTTAGGGTTTCTGATCATATGTGACTTTAGGGCTGAGCTGTCTCCAATATGGTAGCCACCAGGCACATGTGGCTACTAAGCACTTGAAATGCAGCTAGTCAGAACTGAAATGTGCTGTAAGTGTACAACACACGTGAATTTAAAAGATTTAGTACGAAAAAAGAATGTAAAATATTCCATAAATTTTTTTTATATTGAGTATGTTAAAATGGTATTTTAGATATATTTAGTTAAATAAAATACATTACTAAAATTAATTTTCATCTGTTTCTTTTTACTTTTTAAATGTAGCCACAGGAAATTTAAATCACACACGTGGTTCACATCATTTTCCTACTGGACGGCACTGTGCTGAGTAGGGCACAGAAGTGAAAGTTGTCATTAAAAGTTAACGCAACAACTGTTAAATTTCACATACAACTTTGTAATTAGGTACTGAATCCTTCAACATGCTGGATAAAAAAAATTTTAAGTATACAACTTTTATATATTTAAGTATACAGATTTTTGTCTGTAGGTTCACAGAATATAGATTTGATATCAAAGAATCAGGCTCTAAGAAGAAGGCCGGTGGAGCTGACCAGCCAAGTAATTTTCTTTCAGCAGACGAGTACTGTTTTTTATAATACCTTATGGACTCTGAATCCCAAGTTCAAGCTGCTGAGTTGCTTACCCGGGTACTTTTCCAGTTCTTGAAGTTTGGACTCATTGATATCTGTGGCTATGACTTTGGCACCTTCTCTTGCAAAAGCCTGGAAGACAACACACAAATGAATCCTTTGTTTACTTGGTTAAGCTGCTCTCATGAATAGAAAATCCTTTAGCCTTTTCTCCCTTTATCTTATTTTCATTGTTTTCCTTATACATGGGTGGAATTTCAAACTATCTAGTCTCACTTAGCCCTTCCCATTGTTATTTTTATCATTAATTAGTACAACATGACATACATTGTGCTTGTCATCTGACTTTGTCCCTTTTAGTAACATCAAATACAATAGTGTTTTTAAAAAACTAGGATTCTGTTATTAACACCTCTCAAAATACTACTATTCTGTGATTTGACAGCCTTTATTCCATTTCTGAGCAGGTGACTAAACCCCAAATAATGAGAAAAATGGGTTATTTCAACACTTTTCCTCCTAAGAGTATACTAGTGTTTTCACAAATATCAAACTAATCCTACCGTTACAGTTAAGCTGCATTATTAGCTCAAGTGAGGACTATAATGTGCAAGAAGCTGCTATAAATTACAAGGTAAAGGTAACCTGATAGTCTTAGAACTCTGGAGTCCTATGTCTGAACTGAGGTGATTTCAGAGGGCTATGTACTCCTTTAGGCCCGCTGTAACAAATTTATTACAGTGCAGAGAAACTGAGGCAAAGAAATAAGTTCTCAGCGTCAAAAGTTATGAGACGTCACATAATAAATATGTGAGGTAAGCCTTGCTTCATCTGCCTGGGATCAAGAGCAGCAACTTTTATTTTTGTAACTTAAGACAACAGAAGCACAAAAGCCAATAAAAAAAAGAAGTAGAGCAGAATTAAACAGCCATGGGATCTGTCCACGTGATTCAACGCCTCCAAAGGCAGGAAGCAAACAGAGATAGTAACTTACTATGGCAGTGGCCCGGCCGATCCCCTGAGCAGCAGCTGTCAGGACGATGACCTTCCCATCAAGTCGACCCATAACGGAACCTGCGGTTTAATCTACAGACACGTGTATTTAATGGCATGCACTGTAGACATGGTCCTATGCAGTAACATCTAGAATGAATGGTTCAATGTACTCCTTTAAGAACCTGAAGATGGCACCTCAGCACAAATATTCCCACCATGAGAATTCTCCAAGAGCGCCCACTCTAGATACCTAGCTTTGTACATCAAAACCATTTGGCACAGCCCACTCAACTGATACTCAGTAAGAGACAGACATTGGACTTGACCCACCTTTCGGTTTTTTGAGAACCCAATGCTGATCCAGAAGGGGTGGAGTCCTCCCCTCCCCATCCTCCCCGCTGTGCCCGCACGCACTGCTATGCCACTGGGCATGTCCTTCCTGCTTTCTGTCCTGTAAACTTCCGTTGGGTTTGCGCCATCAATCATTTCTAGTTTGTTTATTTATATTCTTATTTTTGCAGGGGAAGATTCGCCCTAAGCTAACATTCAACCAGAAGGCTGAAGTGGAGTGCACCAAACTTTAACCACTAAGCCATCAGGGCTGGCTCTCATCTGTGGTTTTTCCTTGTCCCTTGGAAAGATTTCACCATCGGCCTCAGAAAGTCACTGAACAAAAGAACCGGAAAATCAAATCATGTCCAATACCCCCATTTTACAGATGAGGAAACTGATGTGGCCTGGTCCAGGTCAGAGAGACAGACGAAACGCAGGCCTCCCCATAACGCTGCCGATCCTCTTCTCAAGCTTAAGCCGGCGGGAGTTAACGCTTTAACAGCCACAGTCAGTCACTTCTGACAGGCAGGACTGAGACACTGTGACCGGGGGAAAGGTGGCGTGCATCAGGTCTGACCAGTGCCGACTGCAGGGCGCGCGGAACGGCTAGTGCTGAGGTCGGGGTGGCGAGGAGTCAAACGATGATCAAATGAGGTGGTCTTCAAGGAGCCAGGCTCTCTCCCCCATCCTGCTGTTCTCAACGTGTGCCTCTGACCTCGCGCCAAGTCACAACATGGCTGCTATGTCCCAAGGCACCATATCCGCATCCGCGCCAAAAAACACCAAGGGAAGGAGCAAAAGCCAAAGGTCTTTCTACCCAAGAAGGAAGGCCTGCTCAGGACCCCGGCCCACGTTTCACCCGCCAGCCCTAGCAGCCGCGGGGGCCGGCATGTGGGGGCGCCGTCTTCCCCCCTCAAGATGGGAAAGGCAGGGAAACGAGCTGGGAGGGCGTTGAGCGAACGCACTCAAGCAGCACGCGCGCACACACACCGCGCCCGAGAAGGCGCAGGCGGCTTCTCCGGCCTGGGCCCCGAAGCCCTTTCCT